>NC_134367.1:58927936-59084811 GCF_035582795.1 Mycteria americana
TTTGGAGTCTTAACTGGTTTTGTTTTTTTTTTTTACTTTTGCACTTTACCTTGTGTGCTGAAGGCATAAAAGATATAGAAAGTTAACAAGCAGGCTGCATGGTAAGTTAAGGTATGGACTCTCTTCAGTTCTTTTTGACTTAGAAAAATTCTAGATGCAGTTATACTAAAATAATAAATTATTAGGAAGAAAATGTGATGATGTCTTTCTTCTTCTCTTTTTCATTCAGCAGTATTTATTCAACCCAACTAATTGTTAATAGTGATTTTTAAAAAACTTGTCACTCCTGTATTAATTTTTTTTGTTGAGACTCATGACTATATGGGAAGCATAGAATGAGTTGACTCCTGTACTGAAGCAATTGGTTATGGCAAATGGACTTTTATATAGCAAAGACAAGACAGTATGTTAAATGAAAGTAATGGAAGGCATGGCGATAAAGACACTATAGTTTTAAGCAAAACTAGAAATTGCTAAGGGACAGTTTCCATGTGTTAAAGTCAAAAAAGCTACACATATCCAGCTATATTACAGGAATTTTTCTGATCAAGGTAGGTACCACGTACTTGCTGGCTTCTTTGCCTGGACTACAGAAGACAAAAGAAGGTGAATTGTGATATTTAGATATAAAGATAAAAGAGATTCTACTTTTTTTCTTTTTAATATTCAGATACTTTTATGGCAGTCAGTTCTCACTTGTTCTTAGCTTCCTCTACTCATGTAAAGATGCACAGCATTCAGGCCCCTAAAATGCAGGTAGGCTCTAAAACGTTTAGACCTTTGCAAGTCCCATTAGCTAACAGCTCCTGCTGAAATAATGCAGTATCCTGTCATTTAGCACAGTAATACATTTATGTATTCCAGGACCATTTCTCCCTGTGTAACAGTGTAAATCAGAAGTAGCTCCAGACCAGTCAACAGATGACTGGAAATTTTGGGTGGGATTCAACTGATTTGCAACATCAAGATAACATTCGTCTACATTTTTAGTCAGGAGAGCACTAGTCATCTCCAGAGGGTAATTCATACAATTATAAAATGCTTGTTAAAGAAAGATGGGATGACTTACCCACTGTTCGAAGTTGCCTGTTTCAAGCTCAACAGGTATTAGTCTGAAAACTTACAAGTTATTTTTGTAGTGGCTTATGTTAAGATGGCCAGCCTGAAATACTGCATTTTCAGTTTGGTTCCAACAAACAGAAAAAAGACTTGGCAAGAACCTGACTAAAACAAATCTTACAAAAAGTAGTCAAGTCATGATATTTCCAGCAGTTTTGTTTCCAACCACTGCTGAACCACAGTTTGAGCCCTCTGATTTTGCTCAAAAACTAAGAGTCAATCTTAGCTGACCCTAAAAAAAGTTGTGAATTTAGGTGTGAAAATCCTGTAAATTCAAAGATGTCATTTCTTCCTTCTCCAGACTTGTTTGCCTATCAGTAATTGCAAACTCATTAAATGTTCAGGTTAGAAATATACTGAAGTGTTTTGCAGTAATTTCTCCAATTCTATTAACAGAATCATAATTTATATGGTTTTGAACAAGCTACAGCAGTATATGATCAGATAAAAACTATCAAAACAATATTTTTATTGGATAAACAGATAGAGTGCTGCAAAACATCACTTCATAGTAAAATGATAAATTATCATGAGAGTTCTTATAGAAAGCAATATAAACTCACAGATTATATGAATGTTCACAATTAGAGACAGAACCATACTGTTCTGTACAACATCTATTCTGCTACTGAAGAGAAGAAAAAACATATACAAAATAAGAATAGAAATGAGGTAGTAAACAGCACCATTCAGCTTAAAACAAAACAGCATTTTATTTTATTGAAAATATTCATCATCATCACCATCATCATCATATCAAATGAAAATCTGTTGTTAGCATCATTGTCTAAGATTTGGCAATCTTTCATTTTATGTTTGGATCAAGGCTACCCCCAGTAGAAATCAAGAGGCTGATATCCAGAAAAAGCCTTCAGAACAACTTTATGTAGACTGTCAATGATGATGAGAATGTTCTTATTCCTTGGGTGACCCTTCAGGGCTTCTATAACAGTCAATATTACTTTAATCTTTTCTGTCAGCATTATTATTACAAAACCTACAAGGTATAAATCATAGAAAAGACCCAAAGACTTAGAAGTTCGTTCCAAAAACATTTTCCCCATGAGAAAGCCCATTTAAGACCCATCCAAGTCCCTAATCCAATTGGTGATTCACCCTCCTGCATCACTCCCTACTTGGGCACCGGTCTCTGTGCTGTAAATTCAGTTGCTTGAAAGATCTGAGTTTTAAAAAAAAAATCAAAGCCAGCAATGCCTTACAAGGATATTTGGGATCATTTCAGAGATCTGATTTACAGCTCCACCCCATTTCATTAGCCCAGCTCTGTCAGAGAGGCTGGAACAAGCTGCCCAAGAGCTGAAATGTCTTGACCTGGCTTTGTCGTTGGCAAGATAGTTCATAGAATGGTATCTGCAGTTGCCACTCTGCTGGATTTGCTCTAAGAAAGCTTTATCAGTCGCATATTTGAAAATACTGTAAAAAATGATTGTAATGCAAATGTACTACATTAGAAGAGTCCTGAATAGTGTTTAACACCCCCTCTCCCCCCCCCATAAATCAGGAGAGAATGACTTATTCCTACCTGACTTCTCAGTGGGAGTTGTCTTTTGTTGTTTGATTTTCTCCTCTGTATTGTGAAAGCAGCATTAAAGTTAGAAATTCACACTGTGTTAGCAAAGGTGCATATAACTGGAAAAATATTTCTATATGTGATGTTATACATATGGTTCACAATGACAAAATAAATGCATGTCTTTAGCATCACTGTCCCACTGTGGCACTGTAAAACAGCACATACGCATTATAAATTCTGACTGCATGGTGAGATCATACTCCATGGAAAAAATAAATTACTGGGCCTAATGTCTCAGCCACCAGAAAACAGCCACATACCGGGTAGTGTCTTTCAGGTAGGCAGTCAGGTAGAAACTGTGTTCTAATAATACAACTATTATAACTTTGTGGACATCACCTTGCTAAGTGTTTAAGTTCAACCATTTGGTATTACACAACACTGAGAACTTCTGCTCAGATCCTGCCTAACCACAATTATGTACGGACGTATCCACGTGTGTCTACACTCTGAAGATGAGAAAGGTACAGAGACCCCCAAGCACATGCTAACTCACAGACCCATCTCCAGGTAGGACAGTGCCACTCTGAATGCCAGTTCATACCACCTGCTGCTGGACAAGCTTACCTAGACCCAGCTGGACATCTGTCAGAAAACTTTAGAGCAGCCCTGAGCTTCTGCTAATCTCATGGGAAAAGCTGCCCAAGTTCACATGCTCTTGCGCTGCCTGTGGCTTTGCTCAGCACAGTTCTCAGATGATGTGGACCCATGTCAACATCAGCCACCAGATCTGAGCTGCCTCTCCTCCAAGCAGGCTGGTGGATGAAGCTTCAGGCAGAGGTGCAGGCAGGACTACACTTTCTGATCAGGTGGGGTTTGTCTTAACTGCCCAATGGCCCAGTCAGGTGGGAATTGGGATGTTTGTTTTTGGATCTCTACTCAGCCCAGTTTGGTTGACTTGAACTTTCCCCTTTCCGATCCTTTCATAGCTCTGCTCCCATTTTCTCTTTTCCTTTACCTGAATTCAAACCCCTCTCCTAACCCCTACCTTTCAACATTCACATACATCACTACTTTTCTTTTTAAATATGTTTAAGACACATTCAGAACATATTTCCCCTTCCTGTCCCCGATGGAAGCAGTTTACAATCACATGCCTCTGGCCCCTTCCTTTTCCCCAAGACCTCTGCGGGGCATCCGATTCAAGCTGACAATAGGAGGGTGGAGGTCAGGTCATGCAGCGATGTTCTGTACCTGAAGCCATTCAACTCATCTGAGTACTAGTTGGCTAGAAACCCTCCCGGGTAGTCTGTCCCTGCAGGCACAAGGCTGCTTGGCTCCTGAATATGAGCAATGTTTCCAGCCTGGCAGTCAAACTTGTTCTTAAATGAGCTGATGGAGGGAGGTACTGGGACGGCGATGAGTGGCTAGAACCATCTGTGAATTAACAGATCCCTGGTTTACCCATCCCTGTACCTATGTACCCTCAAACAGTCAACCTCAGGAACTGCTGCTTTTTTTGTGGGGGCTATTTCTCTGGAACCCAAATGTCCAAGTTTGGATCCTAAATCCTAATCTGCACTCTGACTAAATATGTGGATAGTACAGTATTTAGACGAGCAAACTGTTGAGTGGTCTCACCATACATACATCTCCTTTGAATTTAGCATGTAACTTCCAGAGGATTTTTTTTTCTGAGGGCAGAGAGCAGATTTATCTTCTTCTCTGTGCTGATTTCTTTTTAACTTAGCTCTCTGAGATTCCCAGAGGTATACACTTGCCAAAGAGGCCTAAAAAGACATTTATCATATGTCAATAGATGGAGAAACAGCCTCATTGCCGTACAGTCCATGTTTCTCATCCATAACACAGCAACATCCAGCAAAGCTACAGTGCATGTATGGACATGAAACATACAGCAATTGTGGTTTGGGTTTTGTTTGTTTGGGTTGGGGTTTTTTGGTTTGTTTCTGGAAGGAAATCAGTACTGATGGGGGAAAATACAGGGAGGGATAAAGCTCCATGGTTACTGATCTTTTCTATTCTTTGGAAATAAAATATAGCCCTGCATTGCTATGCTTTTCAGTTGTCATCTGGTAGGTGGCAATTTAATTTCTCTTCCCTTGTATTAAGTTTAGGGCTTTTTTTTCCCCTTACTCAGCTATTGTTATTGTCAGCTTCTTATGAAAGCAGTGAATTAAAAAAATCTCATCTCCATTTCATGGCTGTCTGTGAAGCTAGAAGTGTTTTTATAGCACAACCAGCAGCTTGAAGAGGCAACTTCTTGAGATAAAGTGTCCTCTTTCTGCTCTTAGATAAGCTTTAGCATATAACAGTGCATTTCACTGATTTAGATTGGCGTATTAAGTTTTCCATGTACCAGTACACAAAAAACCCCAGTGTGTTGACTTTAAACATAGGCCCTGTACCATCCACTGGATTAATGACAAGTAAAGCTCAAAAGGTTTGGAGCTTCTCTTTCTTTGGCTATTATCCCTGCTCTTTTGAACACTAAATAGGATATTTTTGCTTTTTCTAATTCTGGTGAGAATTTACAGCAATGTTTGCTCTGTAACTCTAGGAGTCAATCAAATAAATCTGTGAGTAGATGGCATGTCTGATCCGTTTAAAAGTATGGGAGGGATTTTATTTTCAAAATTAATTCATTCCTGAAAACAGAGTGTCTTGGACAGGCCTGTGGACTTGCATTCATCTGGGAATAAATACAGTAATTCTTAGGTATTAATCCACCTACTTATTCTGCAACCTAACCATGCAGCAACTATTGATCTGCTGATTCCACTGGAGAACACCCCGACCCATTTCCTAACAGATCTCCAGGAGGTGACTGTATGGCCTTTTTCTCTGAGTTTCTATCCATTGGTTGTAATCAGAAGAAAAACTGAAGGAGCAGTTTATCAAAACTTAAGAACACTCTCTGCAAGGGAACGCACTTCAAGACATCAGGAAGCTTCACAAAATCATTTCTATTCACCAGAATTCAGTATGAAGAAAAGCAGTGAAAAAAATCTCATAATACATTAGCATACATTAGCATACAAGCATTTTGGCAAGAACAGAATAAATATTTCCAATTTCTTATGTACTTTTTGTTTACTATATCATGAGGAGTCTGGCAAAAAAAAAAAAAAAAGAAATTTCAATGACCTCATAAAGCTACAAAAAGTCCAAAATATTTTTTTTGGTGAATATTTCAGAAAAAATCAGATTTTGTTCCAATTTTGAATAAGCCGGAAGTTTAAAGTTCTGAAATCTTTCATTGGAGAGAATTTCTTTCCTCTGCAGAGCTCTAGCTTTGCAGCACAACAAGCATTAATATTCATTTTTTCCCTCATGTATCTGATTTAAATGGAAAAATATTAAGCTGTAAACATTTCTCTGTGTATTTCAGGCAGTTTCAGAATAATTATATCCGGAATTAATCTCTTGCTTTACTTGTTCTCACACACATACACAAAACATTCTTTAATTTAAACATTTCCCTACAGGATCAATATATTTTCTGAAATTCTCTAGTTTCGCAGTCATGTGATACTTCTAAGTCTGATGGCGGGAGGCATAGGAATAATAGTTTGAAGCTGCTCTGAATCAAGGTGAGAAAGGAGGCCACCGCTTTGTACAGAATGAGGCTTTTATAATTCAGTCTGCTAACTCAAGAGCACTCATTGGCACACAGCAGGCAGAAGCACTATTACCACCAGTGCTTGCACATTAATACTTCCAGTCATCAGCTGAAACTCAAAACAGCCACTGCTCTCCAAAGCAACCATTAATCACTTGAGAAGACATCTTTTATACTAAAGGAAATTTAGCAAGTCTTTTTTTTTCTTTTTTTTTAATCCTTCAAGCATTTAAATTCCCAGGGCTTTAGTGTGGAATATACTGTGCTATACTAGAGTAAGCTCCTAATCAGTCTAATGTACTGGTTTGTGACATGATGCTCTGATGTTTGCAAATGCCTCACCTATAAATTTATGTTTATACCGCTATCTGGATGAGATCAGGCTGATTGTGCAGCAAGACTGATTTCATTTTGCAGGAGAGGTGAGTGTTCGTGCCACCTGCCTGGGCAACCCACCGTTTGCCCACCACTGACCCTTCTCAGGATGCACAGAGCTGGACAGGGTGGCTTCCTCACTAGGACGTTCCTGCCTTGGTTGAGCCCATCCACACCCGCCTACTGGCTGAAGCACTCTGCTAGCTGTTAATATGCAAAAAGTGGTCAATGAGGCAAAAAAAAAAGCTTGGCCTCTGTGTCTTTGAAGACTGGAGTGAGAAACACTGCCTTTTTTTTCCCGTGTTGACTCAAAACCAGCAATACAACTTCACTAAATCAGCTACTCAAGGCTTGCAGGAAACCTCAAAATATCTATGGAAAGACTTAGCTTACGAGTAGAATATTGTATTATAAAAACAAATGAGAAAAATAGTAAATGCATAGGAGAAATTGTTTCTTTCAAAAAAATAAAAGCAGGAAAAGAAGCATAATAAAAAAAAAGCTTCCTGCTTATCATTGAACACATAAGGTTTTAAGTGGTTTATCCAATCTCTTATTCATGAGCACTTCATTTTTATGTGAAGTTCAAACAGCAGCACTGCCAGCAAAGCTCGGTGGGACGCTGCTACTTGCTTTTCAGTGCCCACTGCATCTGGTAAGACCACTCAGGAGCGATGTAAGCAGAGCACCAATACCTGAGATTTCTATGAGGATATCCTTTTAGTCTTGTTTCTTCACACCAGACCCAACTGGGCATCCTTGAGTGTCTTCCTCCTCAGAAAGCATGATGAGGCACAAAGCCCTGGTTTGAAAGGGGGACTCCTGTCCTGCTCCCTGCAGTCAGTTGTCGCTGGTTATTACCTACAGTTTACCTGAGTGCACAGTCAGCCCAAGATTGTTTTTTTTAATTGTTCAGCGTCTGTTCTTCTGAGATTCAGAAACTGGAGGCTGCCTCTGTGCAGGCTATCATGTACCTGGTGAGATTGTAGCTCCTCCTTTTTGGGGACCAGACTCACTTTATGTAACAACGGGTATACAGAAAAGGCTGAGATGGCATAACTCCCACCGTTCCTCTTTGGTGTACTGAAGGACAGCAGAGAGCTCCTTCCCCAAACTCTGGAAAATGGGTTTTCCTAACGCTTTATAAACTGTACTGCACCAATGAGAGTCACAGGAACTATGAAAAACTGTGAAAGCTGAATCTTTTTAGTTAAATTTCACCCTCATTTTTGCTCCTCTCCCAATTCTGAAAAAGCCAATGACATAAAGCAAAAAGAAAAAAGAGTGCCTAGCTCAAGAAAGTCTCCCAGTTTTGCAAACCACAAATATCCTTATTGAATGGAGCCTGGAGTAACTGGAAATTAAATTACCAAACCTACCTGGCTTAGTCTGAGAGACAGTTTTTTCATGTTTAATGCGTTCTGGCTCTGCAAACAAGAAGAACCCTTACATTAGAGGGCTTTGTAATTTTTAGGAGATTTTAAAAAGAAAATATTATCTTTATGATTTTAAAAGATGACTTTGCACTACATATTCACACTAGATTTGAGAAGAATTTTTGATAAATATATTTCTTGAGAAAAGGTATTTGATTATTTTTTTCCTAAAAAATAAAAATAATGCCAAAGACAAATAAATTTTTACTTTTTAATGTGGTTTAAGAAATCACAAAATTCCATTCTGTGTTTTTTAGAAATATCATAGAATGTCTAAAATTGTGAAATGCTTCCACTACTAATTTTGATTGCTGTCACTTATCTTCTATATAGAAAATTTCTCCTTGATGTTTAATATAGAAATCATGGAAGTATTTTATTAGAACACAAGTAGATTTGTCTTGTATAGAATGGTAAATGAAAGTTCACTATATTGCATGAAGAAAAAACAGCTTTCCATATTTCTCTTAGCCTGGATCCCATAGCTATATTGTGAAGCAGTAACAATAATAAATACTATACTGTATTAAAATATAAGCCGTGTGCAATTTTGTGCTATTTAAAAAGAGTGAGACCCAAAACCCAACATTATGAGACAGAAAAAAGCAAGCTATGGCATTTCAGAGGAATGTTAAAAATATGTTTCATTCTGATTTATAGCAGCTATGTCTAAATTGTGTAGCAGGTGAGGGCTGCAGCATACCAAGAGATAAATCTCTCGATTGCCTGGATCAAGCCCTAACCAGAAAATTGCAATGACCCTTCCTCATCTGTGTCTCCCTTGCTTTTTTCCACTGAGAAGCTGCCATGGAGGCAGAGGGCACAGGCAGGTCTTACCCCAGCCTGAAGTGGAAAATAGTTTCCACGCACACTGGGACCTGTGAAACACACCTGGTCCTGCATTACAGAGTCATTGAAAACCATTTTGATAAGTCAAAATTTCCTGTGAGCTTGTGTTGATGAATCTCATCTTAAGCTGCTAAAACTTTGGCGACATAAAGGAATACCTTCCTCCTAAAAGCTGAAGTAACAATATTCTTTATCAACTTGATACTTACTGTGTTCGTGAGGTTTCTCTGAGGTAGCTAGAAGTAAAAAAAAAAAAGATGTATTTTACTATTTTTGTGCCTGTAATGCAGGATTTAATGCATTTATTCATGACATTTGTAGACAAGTAAAATAAATGTTCAGTGAAATCTATATTAAAACATGCAACAGTTAGCATTGCTTCACTCATACTATCCACCTCAACTGAGACACTTAATTTAGGAACCCTGGCACTCTAAATTTGCCTCTAAATTCCTAAATTTGCCTCATTTAGCCAATATTTGGTACAAATACCCATGGAAGGCTCTGCGCCTCCTCGGTGGGCTGAGTCACCCTCACTAAATGGTGACTGTATATTAAACCTAGGGCAACTACCTTGCTAAGTGAGGTGCTCAATTCAGTGCCCACTAAGAGACAGGGCAAAGTTCAGACCATGAGGTGTCCAATACTGGACAAAGCCAGACAATTTTAGGTTGAGTGAGAAAATGACACCTAGGGCAGTCTAAATGTAAGAGTAAGAGTCCCTGACAATTGCACCTGCTCTAGTGAGGTCAGTGAATTTCAGATGGATTCAGTGATACTCCAAGGAGCAGAAGGACGTATTTGAAAATGTAATTAATGTAATTAGGGCACATCTAAACAAAAGGACTCAGTCTTTCAGTGCTGCAGCTCCTAAACCTTGCGCTATTTGGTTTTCCACTTTTTTCCAGAAAAAACAGATGAGGTAAAACTGAAAACTGAGCTAATACTTTCCACAGACCTTAAGAGAACATTTTTCAGGTAAAGCAAGAGCTCAGGGAGCTGTACCCAATGCCACTATTGGTGCTACAGAAGGAAATGAAATGCCAAGGCATAGCCCACCAGCTGGATTTTTCTTCTTGACTTTTGCAAGGCAGCTGTTGTTTTTAAGAGAATAAAGGCTCTACCACCTGCGTGTAGCAGTCCTCTGTGTGTGAAAGAGTGTAATCCCACAGAGAGATGCAGCAGTGCTGGGAATGAGCTGCCTTTGCAGGCTCAGCACCACAAGCAATAATTCTGCTGCTGTGAGCTCCCGGGCTGTGATTCACTGAGCTCCCGAGCTCCCACTCAGGGCAAAAAGTAAGTAACTGCTGTGCAAGTGGGTTTTTGTTTTGCTTGTTTTTCCTGCAGTATAAAAATGCTCCCATTTTATATCCAGTCTCTATTTAATCCAAGTTGTTGCTGTGCATTTAATGAGACAGCAACTGGAGATGGTGTGCAGAGCAAAGCAAAAGGAACGGAACATTTTTGGGGTAATAGAGACTAAAGATACAAATTAAGTGTATATACTTGCTCCTAAGTGAGGAATCAGAAATAAGAAACAGCAGGAAAACAGGGATCCTATAACAAAGCCACATTTGCTATCTTTATGTGTGTAAGAAAAACTTCTTGTAAATTTAGGCTCAATTGTTTTGCCTAAATACACTGAAATCCACAAAAAATAGTTCCAAAACCATCATAAGCTTAGGTAAATTCTATTGTAACTGAGTATCCATTTCTGAAATGTGTAGAGGAAGTTAATTTTGTATTGTGTCAAAAGACTTAGTGAGTTATGCTCATCTAGCTATGAGTTTCAAGTTGCAAAAGGAAATTCATAGGGTGAATGTTAAAAAAAATCTGAACTTCAGGGGCTGGTTTAATGACTTACATAACTATCACAGAATATTGTGTCACGTGTTACTTTCAGTAACCATTAATAATGATCAGAGCTGGGCCACATATGAACAGTATTAATTTAAAGACTCTTTACTGACACTGCTTAATGAATTTTACAAACAAACTTTTTTTATATCATCCTTATCTCAGATCTGCAATTTGTTTTAAAACACTAAAATAAAACCAAAACTATTATGCCTTAACTTTCTAGTGAAGCCAGTGCAGTTATTTCCTTTTTTCTGCTGGTGAATATGAGTCATGGAGAATGTTTAAAGCAATAGGAACTCAGCCCAGGTCTGGTCCCTCAAGTTTAGGAAGGCACCTGTGTTGCCTTTGTCCATATTTTCTGTGGAGGTATTAATTAGCCAAACTTGTATAGTGTCAGTATCCAGCCAGAGCTAGAACGCTGAGATTATTGCTATCAGAGCTTTGACTAAAAGCCCAGCCTTCTTTTTTCTGGCATAACACTCAGAGATATTTCTACCGCATATTTTGATGAAATAATGAAGATCTTCCAAAGTTAAAAGTTCTTACAGGATGTGTTGGCTATTCTGAAACATATCTATATTTTGTTGGAAAAAAAATAACCTGAAGTGAAATTTTGAGATGGTTTTTAAGCCATAAACTTTTATGTTTTGCCAAATCTGCTCACTATGATTTCAGTCCATTCAATATTAATCCTGTCCTTCTTATGTGTCATATTATCTCTTCAAAGGTGTAATTCAAATGACTTATACAGTAAGCAGAAAGCTGAAAAATTAAATCCCAAGACTCTTAGTTTCATTTTTACATTGTTTGTAACAGATATCCTGATTTTTAGTCTACTTAGTGAAAATGGGAAGAAGATAAAAGCTAGATGTCAATGACCTAGTCAGACTTTCCAGAATATTTAATGGTATATTACATGATATTTAACCTAAAGGGTGAGAAATGAACAGCTGTATTCTGCTGCTCTCACTCATTTCATGTACTATCTTGCACTGAAAGTAAAGCAGCTCTATTCAAATATTGTGTTTAAATAATATTTCTTTATACACTGCCTAGATAAGCTGTGAAACTCCATGCTGCAAAATGTGCGGATGTTGAAAATTTTCACGATTTCAAAAAGTGACTGGGCAAATTAAAGAAAAATCTACCAAGTGCTCTTAAACATGAAGATACAGTTTCTGGCTTAGGAAGTTCCTGAGCTGAGATTGCAGGAGGTCACAAGGTGATCTCTGTGTGGCTGTTTTATTCCTGTACTCTACCCTAGGTGTTTGCTGGTTTGGCCATTGGTGGGGAGAGGGTGTTGGGTTGGATGAACGCTTGGCCTCACTTCAAACGGCTGTTCTGATGTTATTAACTAACAGGACTACCTTTTGGGCAAATAACCGCTTGTTGTTCATAATGTTAGAAAATTCAGTCCTAAGTAAGTACTTTATCTTCATTTGTTTAACACTTAAACTACATTAGAGGAGGAAAAGGGTCAGATTCGGATCTAACGAAAACAGATGGATCTTTGATGAAATACTTGAAGCTACGTAAGATCTGAACTGGATCAATGAAATTATCTGGTTCTCTCCTCAGCAAAAATGTTTTTGAAATTTCGCTTGTGTCATTCTAAACTAAACTTGGTAACCAGGCTTGGTAGTTATCTTGCTGTTTTTCACGTTCACTTCAAATTTTATTTGACTCTTGCCTGCCATTCTGAATGCCAGAAGGGTATTAATTATATACAGCATATTTTTGTAAATTAGCTTCTGATATGGGTTCAGAAAAGAAATCTTCTGGTTTATTGAACCATAAATTGGTGAGGCTAAAAGCAGAACGTGCTTTTTGATTATAACATGTCTATTTTCCATCTGGATAACAGTCATTTGCTGTTCAGACAGCAAATATATTCGTGAGTGTGCACACTCTGTAAGAAAAGAACATGTGCAGGAAATGAAACCAATGCCATAACTATTTGTTTTAGTGAAGAATAACAAAATAATAATACATGTTGTAGCTGAGAAAATTATTTCTAATTGGATAGTTACATGTGTATTATAAATAAGAAAGTTATTTTCCATTAGGCTAAGTAAGAGCCTGGTTCATCTCTCATTAAAGAGAGCACAAAGACTCTTTAACAGGATTTGGACTGGGCATTAAACGAACACACCCATGACGTTAATCTGTAACAACATTACAGGCCAAAAGAGGAATGAAGATCAACAGGACTCTTTTAATGGAATTTGCAATATTTGTGCCTTAACCTTCCAGTTTAGACATCATGACAAAGGATAAATCTTTGATTTCCTTATTCAGGCTAACTAAGTCCATTTTCCCTGAAAATGAACTCTAGACAAACTAACAATTTGTCTCTTAGACAAACTAATGGACATAACTCCTTCAGGATTCAGTGGGAATACTGTAGTCTGCAAGAATTTCAGATGCCACATTGTTCTGCCTAATCGTCAATGCGCTTTTAATTTAAGGTTGAATAAAACAGTTTTGTTCTAGTCAGTGCAAAGTTTTTCAGACTGTGGAGCAACTGTGTTATCAAAAAGTCAACCAGAATAAAACATATTCCTTACATTGGGCCAGTTCAGAATGTCTCAGATGATAATAACTTCAGAAAAAAAAAGGGATTATTAGGATTTATCACTGTTCAAGAGCAGCTCCCTGCCTTTGTGAAGTTATTGTCTGTACTCTTTATCATTCAAAGGAGAAGTCAAATGTTCCCACAAGTTTTCTAGGTCAGCAGACCTGATCCCTCACATCTGCCTGTGTCCTCCTCAAGTCCTGCTGGCTGGCTGAGCAGCTGGCAGACTGATTGTGCAGAAAAAAACATCCAATGAGCATATGCCTAAAAAAATTATTCCTCACAAAACAGATTAGCTGCAGCAAGCTTCCTATGAAGAGAATGGCTTGTGCTTGCCCTGACCCCTGCTCTATGTTAGGAAATTGCCTTGACAGTGTATGGCCAATATGGATGGTTTAGAGTAAAGAAAGCAAGAAGAGTGTGGTGGTGGCACAAATAGAGGAAGCTAGAGTATGATTATTTTAACATGCATGCTGTGCAAGCCTTGTCCTTACAGAACCTCTTCATTCCCTACAGCATCCGTTTTACATTTCTGGTTTACTTTGAACCTAGCATTTTCCAGGGTATTTGTCCAGGTTTCTACATATTAAGGAAGTATTCTTCCAAATTAACATGACAGGTATGAAATACTAAGCTATTTATCTAAGGCTATCTGGAATGTTTGCAGGGAAGCAGAGAACTTGAGCTTCTAGCTAGCGGTCTCACTCTTATTCATTATCAGGGCGTGCTTGTCTGGGTCTGTGCAGCACCACACACTTCCTTGGACCACTGTCAGCAGGTAACTTGTGACTAATGATGACAACAGGGTAAACGGTTAAGGCAAACCCTCCTAAAATGCCATGGTTTGCCATTATAATTAATAATTAACAATTAACCACTGATATTAGAGCTCGTAGGGTATTCGCTTGCAACAGACTGATCTTTCTGTTGCAAATTTCCACCAAAAAAGCTCGCAGTCTGCTCTCACAGTTCCTTCTGCTTTATGTCCATTACCAAAGCAGCCAGGTCCAAGATATCTGCCTTCATACAGTTAGCGTGTTTGTGTCCTTGCTGTTTGGTTTGCCTTACACCTCAGGGCTGCCTAGTGAAGAATGAGCTGGCTCTTGGTTTTGGGGGACTTTGCTGTTGTTGTCTAGAACAACTTGTTTTTTAAGACTTATTTTTAACTGGCAATTCAAGAGTACTTTATATTACTGGGAAAAACTAAAAAGTTCAGAAACAGGAGGGAAGGGAGAAGCTTTAGCATGGGGTAAATACAGTAGAAGTAGCAAAGAAGTACAGACATTTCCAACATTTTAAAATTATTTTAATGAGAGGAATTTCTTCAACTTGAATCTGAGATGCATGCCTGTAGGGAGCATCAGTAATGATCCCAATCTTTCTCCGTTTCCCAGTTTGTCAGTTAAACAATAAAAATGCACTGGGAAATGTAAGTCTTGTTGAAACAGTGATCTTGTATGATAGCACTGAAAGTTAATGTCTTTAAAATACTATAAGTTTTAAAATCCTAGGAGGACAAATCTTCCATTGATGGAGCTGGAAAGAGTAAAATTTCAATCAAATGCAGATTAGGTACATGTGTTGCATTAATGCATTTCATCTTTAGCCACATGTGGTGAAAGACCTGAAGAGCTTCCTTTCAATATCATCCTCAGCTTCTGACGTTTTCATCTGCTCTTCCCTGAAATTATGGGATGGGAACATACAGATGAGGGAGAATATACTTTCACTTTTAGTAATATCAGTTTTACACTTGCATATAGCTAAGGCAAAACACAGCCAAGCTCAGGTCATGCTTTACTGCAACACAAATTATTGACTCATAAAGGGTAACTGAGTGAAATCGGGCAGACTGAGGTATGTAGGATGTTAGAGTGATGACTTTTTTTTTGAATGTTGACTTTAGTTTATGCAAAAATAGTGTTGTTCACCATTCTGTGTAAACAACTGGAGCCAAAAGGAGCACCTCTTGAAGATGTTAATATTCATTAATATTTGAATCTTCAGTCTATTTCATAATTGTTTGTTATTGTGAAATGTTATCTGTGAAATGTGCCAAACTAACACCCTGGGTACAGATTCCATGCAAATACTTTGAATATGAACTTCTTTGTTGAACTCCTTCTTAACTATGACTGGATTTGTAAAAGTATAACATGGTTGAATATATATTTACATACGTTATTAAATAAATGTAAAATAATCATCATTAAGACAGGAATAAGATGACCTCATGAAAATCTAGAAAAGAAGAATTTTGGAGCAGTGATTAGTTGATATTAAGAGTGGAGAACAATAAAAAATAATTAGCTTTTGAAAAGATGGACTTTTCCCAGTGTGATACCCAAATTAGTATGGTGATTAAAGCAGAGGGCTAATGACTAGCTTCTAGAGGCAGAACATCCTGAGCCATCTTCGTTCCTCATGAAATGCTGCTGATCACTGCTTTTGCTTTAATTACAACTTTGTAAGACCACATTTCTGAAAATGATGTCTGCATAGATGAAAAAGCAAATGAAGATTACCACTAGAACTGTTAATTCTGGAATTGCACCTGAATAGAATACCTCTGAGCATTCTTTTGCAGACATCTTTGCACAGAGCAACAAAGTAATAGTTTATCCCATGGGGAAATTTTTAGCCAATTAGCCATGTGTTATATGGATATCCAGGTGTTTAAGCATATTATGCTGATTGACAAGTGAGAGTGTTGCTGACATGATGCCAATATACATGTATTACACCTAACTTATAGTAACAACACAGGCCGCCAATTACACAGATCACTTTCTTCAGAAATCACAGCTGTTTCATAATCATTAAAATACTAGTTTAACTGTCTCCATTTATTGGTAGTCGGGGCTGAATAAATTACTGTTGTACTTTAAGGCAAGTAAGAATGATTAACACAACTTGTAATCGTAACTGCAATTGAAATGCTATGCCAGATCTATCAATATGAATTGTTTTGCAGGTCTGTTATCACATAAGACATACAAAAAAGTATAATCTCAATTTTAGCTTGAATGGATTACAAAGGTATGACCCATGACAAGGTTTAGATTAAATCCTGTTGAGAATAAAATTGTGGGTATTTTTTAAAAACATTGATGCAAGATAGCATCATTAGTTTTACCTGTCTCAACTATGAGTACACTGAAAATGAGGTGCTAGGGAGCTAAACATGGAGTCTGCAGCTTAATGTTAAGAATTCTAGATTAAATATTTGCATTAGCCCCTCTATCTAAGTACAATGAGAGTGGATATTCAATCAGCTATTAAGATCTATAAAGATCTTCCTGCTTTTTCTCACCTTTCTTCTCTTTCAATGTTGTATTCTTAAAAGAGAAAAATTAATTAAAGGTTTAGGGCGGGTTGTTAAAATAAGTAACAACAAACTATCCTGATGTTCATTACAGTTTGTTTTCTGTTTTTGTTACTAAACCTAAACCATGTTCCTTGTTATAGTCAAGTCAGAAGTACAGGTATCTCCAGGGGGCAACTCTTTGCATTCCGACAGATATATAAGACAAACAGATGAAACACTCTCTGCAGATGCTTATTTCTCTCCATTAACTCTAAAGTGAGACTAAGGTGAGTAGCTTCAATGTAGATGACTAACTTTAGACATCTAAATTTGTATGAGTTAAAGGTTCTTAACGATTAAGTTTATCTGAGGATCTAAAAAGGTTCTTTAAATTTATGGACTCACTGAAAAGTGTTGAGCCCACGCACTCACCATTCCTCTGCTGACGTTCTACTTATATTGAACGGGTACTCTGTAGGGTTTTTTCTGGTCATGTCTTATCCTAACTGAAATATCTGCAACATGGAAAGTACATGAGCCTGGTCCCTCAAGATCTGGCCATCACTTAACAGAGGTTGTACAGATCATTAAGTCTCACATAACCCTGCAAAATGGACATAAATTATTTATACCCCCCCAAGATAGCTGAGACAAGGTAAACAGAGGTCAAACAAATTTCAGCTAATGGATACAGACTTTTCAAAGCATTTTCTGTATTTCATGCAAATTCTTCATTTATCAATTATTCCTTGAAAATGCGAGTTTTGTTGCTTCAGCATGGGAAGTCAAAGCTCACCAATGTATGGCCAGTCATCTATTACATGACAAATATCTTTAGGCAGGAGTGGATTTGCATTGAAGAATACCTTGTCTGTAGCTTAAGAGTCCCGTAACATGTTCTTCTGTAAAACCGCGTTATTTAGTTCTTAACCTGATTCAGGAAGGCAATGTTAACTACCGGCTCGAAGATCCTTTGGGCTCCATCTCGTGGCTAATTCAATGACTGTTACCTCTTGAGGGAGATGCCTACCTTCAACTGCAGTCAAAATAGCACTGCTACTTTAAACAGCGTAGTGGCATGTGACTGTTTTAATTTTCTCATACATAATACTGAATTTTTGACACTATTTTAAGAAATGCTTTTAAAAGTATTTCTACTTTTTTTTTTCCTCTGTTTAGGAATACACATTCTGTTAGGGGGCTGTGTAATACATTTTGCAGTTATAGAATTAGGTAGTCCACTTTCTTATCCTTTCAGGCATGTTAGAAAACCACATAATGAAGGTGTTGATCCATGTTGCAGCAGTGGCATTTGCAGCTGAGCAGAAATCCCATGCTGCCGTGACCATTTGCTTTATGAATAAGGCGGCTGCCTTCCAGTTTTTCTGGTCAACTCCAAAGTTAAGCAGTTCTGAAATGCACTACTGTCCAGTTCTTTTTCAGTTTGGAAAACATATTGATTTTTATATACATTGAAATGGGACCCTGCTGTGCCTTGGCCAGTTTATAACACACTCTGTATGCAGAGCAGCAGTTTCCAAGCGATGGATAGGGTACCATTACCAGGAGTAATTGAAAGAAATCGTCCTTTACTGGATTGGCAAAAATATGTAGTTTGGAGCTGGAATGTACATGCCTTGCCCATTTTCTGCATTTGTTTGATATTAGCTGCGCTCAGACTATATGCAGTTTTTTACACCATGATGCGTTTAGAGGGAAAAGGTCAAAATGCGATCCTGCATACTCTCTTGTCAATTTATTATTGATGAAACTTGTCAGATTAATGTGGTTTTTGGCTTTCTAAAAAGTATCAAATGAATTGAAGAGCAAGCTGCCAGAGCGATAATGCTGAAAATCAGAACAGGAGTCATGTTATCGACAGGGAACTAGCTTCTGCATCTCACTAGCTTACAAGTACTCATAACATCTAACTGTAGGCAGCCTATGTAGGAGATGAGACTCCCAGAAGACAACTACCCTGAATTAGATGCTCACTCTAACTTGCTCTCAGAAGCAAGCCAGAGCGGTCTCTCTCGCTCTCTCTGTCTCGTTCATTAGCTGTAGGGAGCCTGGAGAAACCAACATCCTGGCAACATCCAGATTTGTGATTCACTTTAAACAATGAGACGGTTCTTCTTACATGTGAATGCGTAACCCACAGGGATTATGTGATGGTTAAATCCTGTTCGGGTTCACTAGAATCACAGAAGTAACAAATCTTCAGGCAAGCTTTCCTGAGACTGACCTGGAGAGAGAACTTACTAAGCTTGTTAAGGTTGCTTGCTTGACACCCCCATCTCAGTCCGTGCCCTCTTCAGTCAGAAATCAATAAGGTATGGGAGCTATGAACTGAAATGAGAAATTCCATTTTATGCAGAACTAGAAAACCTTGAAATTGGCTTTAATCTGGCTCCATTTCACACAAAACATTTTTGGAACTCTCTATAATTATGAACTATTTTTGAAATATAAAAATACTGTTTTGGTTTAAAAATATTAACATTTTCTTCCTTTATAAAGGGCACTGAAAATTGAAAAAATGCTGAAATATTTCGGTGTTACAGCTCTATTGTTTGCTGGAGAGGCCCTGAAGCTGATGGGCCTTATCTCACATCACCAGTACCTGGGTCTGTTGTAATTCACTTGAATCCCTGCTTGCAGTGCTTTGAATTATGAGCAAGAGTTAAAATTTTTCGTGTACTGGCAGCTGGATTTGCTCTTGGGGATTTTAGGAAATGCCTTCCTCATGCAAAGGGTTGCTGCCTCTTGCCCTTTAGGAACTGACAATTTTTTACACATTTCTATGACAGGTCCTCTATCCCACACACGTTGAAGGCATAACATGATGCTGGAAGCTGAAGCTGACTATTTTCTAGGACTTCAGTCACAAAGTCTTAGAGAGTTAGCCTTTCAAATAGAAACGGTTAATGCATAAGTTTCATGCATAAATTGTGCCTTAAGGTTCCTGTTAGCATCACTCATATTTGGAGAAATCAGTGAAATACGTAAGCTTTCTCCATTTTAATTTTGTTCTTTTCCGTCTCTTTCAAACTCCTTCATGTCTGATTTATGCTATGCACAGAATGTACTGTCGATAGAAAGTGTCATTCCATCCTCTTCTCTTTTTATGATGGCTTGTCACTCTCTATTTCTCATTATTCTTGTTTTTCTACATGAGGGGTGTGTGTTTGAATAAGACAGAATAATTGGAGAAAGCTTCATATACAGTACAGTGCATATGTGGTGCATGATTCGCATGAGAAATGATAAAGTGGTATTTGAACTGCGTGTGCTACTACCACAATATATTTTGGATAATGACCCAGTCAATTTAGAGCACTGCCTGACTACTTCTATTATTTTTGCAGCTGGGCAAAAAATAGTTTCCTTAAGCAAAACCAGCAAACATTGCCCCTTTTTATTGCAAGTCAGAGGAATACACATGCAGCCTGGAACAATTTTTGATGATAACAGAATAAGCAGAAATAAAATAAACCCTGACGATTCTGGGAGTTAGCTAGTAACATGCAATATTTTCTGTGTGGGGCCTGCAGAGACTGTGAAGCTAGATAAGAGAGCTAAAGCATGGTATGTTCATTTTTGGGAAGAGGCCTTGTTACTTCACTCCAGTTGTCCAGTTTAGTGCATATCTACTGAAGACAGTAACATTATTGAGCCAGTTTTCCTTAGTTACTGGACAATTTCATTGGACTAGCATGTTTTTCACTACAATCACTGCCTTCCTTGCTGACAAAGTTGGTTATGTGAGATCATAAAACCAGAGGGAAATTTAGTCCAAAAGTAAATAAAATTATGATATCAGAAGAATGACCAAAGCTGACTTTCAGTTCACACTCCCATGTTTCTGTGAAGTAGGTTGGTGGTAATCAGCAGGACGAGGTATACCCTGCCCTGAGCCAGGTGCTTGAAAGTATCCTACCTATACTTGTTGGCAAAATCCTTTCAACAAATTAAGAAATCAGAGGAAATGATTTTTTAGCAGAAAGTACATAAAAAGGAAAATGAAATTGAAAAATCGATCCAACTTCAAAGAATGTTCATTAAAAATGCATTTTTAATCAGTTTTGTTGGAGAAGATTATGGTTAAGGAGGAAAAAAATCCTAACCCATGAAAAATGAACCAAGGGCAAGTGGTAGGTATTTCAAACAAATTCCTTTGATGTTCTTCTCTAAATGAATGGGCCCATAACCTGTGGCAAGGCTGACAGAAGTAGCACCCTTAGCAATTACCTCACTCTTTTCTTTCCATTAAGGATGTAACAGTCCATGTGATAAATTCAAGACTGTGAAAACAGCAAGCATTTTGATGTCTGAAAACCAATGGCTGTAAGCATAGCTGCCAGTTTTCTGATGCTCCCTCCTTTGTGTGCTACCTTTCATGCCTCAGTTGTTGCAAATTAATCTTTGGACAAAATATTCTGCTTAATACCTATTAAGCATGGTTGTTTTTGATAACCAAAATGAATTTTATTATTCTGTTAAACACATGAGGTGAAATTTTGGCTCCAGTGGAGTGAATGGGAATTTTGCCACTAACATCAACACAGCCAAGATTTCACTCATGAGCTGTTAAAACAGTTGAGAGTATCATTTTTTTCCAGTTCAATTAACAACTCTGTATAGGGATAACAGAAAAAAATAAATTAGTAGGATTGTAAATGTCTTCAGGTATAGATAGCAAAGGTTGGCTTCATTGTTCAACTATGTGAATCACAGAATGTCCAAAACTTTTTGAAATGACAAAAGACACCTCCCCCCAATTTACCCCCCCCCCCCCCAGTAAACTTCAGAAATAAAGGGCCAATTTTTTCTCACTCACTACTAAATCTCAAATAATCCTCTCAATCTATGGAAAAGTTTTGGAAATGTTCCCAGTTTAGTGAGCAGGATAGGGCTTATAAACCAAATAATCAATAAAGTTGAACAGATTAAAGAAAAATATCATCTTAGTGCTAATATTTCATTATTTTTGCAGTTGAAATAAAATGGTCAGATTACAAAAAATGTTTAAACTCAGCAAATCTTATTCTGAAAGACATTATAAATAGATATTTAGGGTCTGATAGATACAGTATATTTATCTTTAAACATTTTAAGTAATGTTTTAGGTTCTGATTCAGGGCAAATTTGTCTACTAATCTGTTAAAATACCAAAGAATGACTTCAGCAAAGCTTACATTCATGCTACATACATAGCTGAAAAGAGGAAATTAAATGTCCCTAGGAAAACACCTTCTGCAAAGAACAAACAGCCAGGTCAGCATGCGCGGTGCACTGCAAGTTTTGTTCTCTTTGACAAATCCTAACACGGTAACAAAAGCCTTTCATTTTCTTCCCAGTCAAAACGATGAAGTATCTGATACTGGGCTGTGTTGGCCTGTGGTAAAAAGGAGCTAACAATACTGGAAATGACAACTGTGTTATCACAGTAGGACTAGATAAAGCCGGCTGATGGTAGCACATGAGGTGGTGTATGTCATCACAATTGTATCACTGAATGAAAGAAACGTTTCTCACAGCGGTCACAGCCTGAAAGATGCTTCAGTCAAGGGAAAATAATTGATTTACCTTTCTTTTCCTCCTCTTTTTTCACCGCAGCTGAAATAGAAACAAAAATACTGTATTTTCACAACCAAAGTTAGTAACACGTAATATCAGTAAAAATAATTCAAACACTTGTATATGAGCCTTTTGTGTACATATCTCAAACCATACATCTATTATGCAATATAGGAATAGATTTCTTTGCGAGATGAAGAAACTGATAATCAGAAAGATAAAGTGTTTCCTCACAGACACCCAGCTCTGCTATTGATGAGAACAAATTCCAGCTTACTGGATTCTCACACTTAACTTTAGTCACAGTCATCGTTCCTCCCAGATACTAATACTGGGAGATAGAGGCACAGAGTGAATATTTAAAAATCTACAATGAAGAAGGAGGATAGATTGGAATGGGAAGGCATGAAGGAGTAAGGGGAGGCTAGAGGAAGGTTATGAAGCATCATTTGTTTGAGAGAAACGTGTGCTTTTTTGCTATTAAAGCTTGTAGTGGCAAGCAAATGCATAAAATAAGTAAAAAACCACCTGAAGTCATGTTCGGGTTTCTAAGCCTCTGCCTAACATGGGGAATTACAAGACCTGATCAAGCAACAATCCCACCTCCAAATCCCACAGCGTGAGTTTTGTGGGAAGGAAGATTGGACAGAGACTGGAAGGAAACTGTTGCGTATCGCCCAGTTTAAACAACCTGGAATCAGTTCCCCAGAGCAAGCTGTGCTGTGTGACCAGTATTCAAATCTGGAGACAGAATAAAAGTCCCCCAAAAGCTCAGCCTGGGATTCCAATAAAACATTGCATGTATCTGCAACAGGTACTATGAAAACCTATCAAAATTTTACTAAAAGGACTGTCTCAAATGGGAGAGTTACCTGCATTTGCAGATGACTGCTGCAATCCTGATGGAGCTGAGCCAAGATCATACCTAAGTCCATTTGAAATCCATGCACTACCCATTCCCCAGCCTACATTGATAAGACTGAACCTTCTAAAACGTAATTACAGGTGTTACTTTATTTTGAAACATGTCTGCTAGAAGTGGTGATAGCAAGCCTCTGCCTTAGGCTAGCATTTGCGGCGAAAGAAGACAGAGGAGTTTAAATTCAGAGCTCTTATCCCCCAGAAAAGAGCAATTGGCACCAGGCTGGCTGTATGAACAGAACTGATGTGGCACTGGAACTTGAAAGAAAAGAAGCAGAAGCAGAGCTCTGCCCTTCCATTGGAGAACGTGCCCTGGTGCAGGACAGAAAGCAGGGTCATGAGGCCAAAGGAGGGAGCAGGCACAGTCTCAGGTGTTTGCATTTTGGGTTTGGGTGCTGATCTCTGCCTCTCCAGTGTTCTTAAAATGAAAAGTCCTTTTATTTCAAACTGTTAGTACATTTGGATAAAGCAGATCAAAAAGGAAAAAGTTAAACCTGAAATTACTGAAATGCTAACTATCAATGGCCTGCAGCAAAAAAAGATTCTGATTTCAAAGATTTTTCAAGGTTTCTACCACTTACTCTCCTTTGAGAATGAAATACATTTTTAGTATCTCAAGAATGTGCTCATTGGTGGAAAAAAGGTTTCATGCCTAGAATTAGTGAAAATCAGGCACAAAGTTTCCAGGATCTGGTCCTCTTTGCAATCACTTTGCTTTCATAGGTGATGTGCGTATCAAAGCTGTGAAGTGGGCCTTTCGCAAAACTTTAATTACAGAGGATTTAGTATTTTTTCGCCCAGAAGCTGCTATAGAAGCCTCAGTGGCTTTCAAAAGGCATACTTGCTTGCCACTTGAAATGTGTTGGAGGGACTCCCAAATCAGCAGAAACCCCAAATATCAAGATTCTGTGTAGGGCTTATAAGCCAACATGCAGTGCATCTCTGGGATCCTCCTGACTTCTGTCCTGCCAGCTTACGGGATGTGGCTCACCACAGTTCTGGTACCAAGGCAAGCACAGGCAGAGCAAGGTCTGTCTTATGGCTAGCTGATTTCTGTTATTATGCTCTTATATCCTGTTGTGACATCTGTTCAAATTTTCACCTTGGCAATGTTTTTTCTGCTGGAACGTACTGTAAATACTCGACAAATCTTAAAAGACAGAAGAGCCCTCTTTCTGACTACTGTTGCCAATAGCATTGCTCTGATCAAATCCTGTTATTCAAACTCAAAATGACAAGGAATAAGTGAAAAAGAGCACAAACACCATCATTTACATTGCTCTTTCAGAAACTGAGAAATGTGTTTGTATCTGAAATACAGCAAAAAGATGGATAGATTAGCCAAGGAATTTGGTCTACAACTGATAAAAAGCCAGATTACCTGCTGAGAACAAATATGAGTAATATATTGTAGCTGGTTAGGGAAGGACATGAAATAACGTAGAATGATGAAGTAGAAACTGTGATGCTCAGATACAGGAGATGCTCTTGGCTGTGTTCTTTTTTACCTTGATTATTTAGAGAAAGAACAAATTCTTAAGCCAACTTTTTTTGCACTGTACTGATGAGAGGTATCATCTAGTTCTTGAATTAGGAATTCGTACCTACAAACCTGTTCAACTGGGTTAACAGCTTTAAATCAGAGTGACTTCAGTTAGCCACCTGTCTTCCTTTCGTAGACCTATCCAAATCCAACCATACATTTCCAGTTAATATAGATATGATATAAAGCAAAATACGTTTATCAAGGATACACAACCCATTTTCAGGAATCATGAATCCAGATTGACAACTACTCCAGAAACCAGAAGTGAGCACCATTGCCTTCTATGGGAAAAAAAAAATCATTATAAACCGGACTCATGGCAGACCTTGTTCAAAAATTTTTCAGTGGGGTGGGAAAATAAAGACAAATTTCCAGTGGTGGAAAGGTCACAAAAGTGTGTCAATGTAGTAAGTATTTTCATGCAGAAAAAAAAAAATCAGATTCAGTATGGTTGTATTGTTTTTAATTTGTATCATAAACTTGAATGTAGATCACTAGCAATCCTTTGATCCCATAGATAGTGATGGTTCTGAGAGACTTTTTTCCTGAGCTGTTCAACAAACAGAAACATTTCTGAAATCTTGAAAACGTCTTGAAAACACCATTTCCTGCTCAACAGTAGTCCGTTCCATGTAGCTTTATAACCCAGCAGTAGCCAGGAACAGATATTTAGTTGAATACTGTCAAAGAAGTGATTTCTTCCACAAATTCTCCTGTTATTTTCTTGTTACAAGCAATGGGTTTCCATCCTCAGGCATGAAATTAACTTCCTTTCTAAATTTACAGTAATTAATTATGAAAATTTGGGCTATGAAAACTGCATTTCCATATAGATATCCAGTTCCTCTATGGTGTTTTTGAAGAGCCCTTGACTTAGATTTGTGATTTTCAATCTTATCATGATCATACTAATTAATCACAAAGGTAATCTGAATCTTTCCTATTTCTCCTTCTATGAGACTTTTGTTGCTCTTTCCTAGCCCACTCCAGTGCCACATTATCATGTAAGAGTTTTGCACACAACACTCTAGACAAGATGCATCTTTGATTTACGCAATGGCCTTAAAACACTGTATGCATTTTTCCTAATGCATCTGCATATGGAAGAAAGTTCTTCACTGATTTATCTGCAGTAATACTTAGGTCCTTTCCTGAATTTATGTAGTAAATTCAGAGACAAATTCTTCTTTAATATTTTCCCTCCAGTATATATTACCTTCTATTTAGTGACACTAAATTTTCTTTGCCATCACGGTGTCCATTCAGCTTCTAAATTCAGTGTATCATAGCCCCTTCTGATCCTGAACTGTTTAACTAATTTTATGTCATCTGAAAATTTCATTACATTACTATTTCTATCTTTTCCTGTTAATTAAGGAATATAACATGAGTCCAGACATAGAATCATAAACAATTATTCTGTAAACGGGCTGCAAGATGAAAATGAATCAATTGCTCTCTGCTTCCTAATCAGGTATTTATTTCCTTCAATACTGTGCCTCTTAGGCAGCAGCTATTTAGTTTCTGCAGTAATTCCTATACTGGAACTTTCCAAAGGCCTATTTAAACCATCCCATAAAGGCTGTGCTTATTACTTTATTAAGATCTTCAAAACATTTATTACTAAGATATAATTTCCTTTTACAGAAACGATGCAGGCTAGATCTATGTCATGTGATTTTCCAGATATTTGGTTTTGTTCTAATTTTAATTATGATTTCACCAATTTTCTGACTGATTTTTAAATCTCTGAATAGCCCTGGAGTTATTTAAAATATTGTATTTACCCTAACACACTTTGAGACAGACAGTAACTGATTTGGCTGAAGTTGGTGGAAGTTTTGACTAAGTTCTTACATTTATTTTGGTTATAGATATGTAAGTTATGGTAAAACAAGATCAAGTGCAGGCTCATCCCCTGTGTCAG
The DNA here is from genome assembly GCF_035582795.1 of Mycteria americana. Lineage (NCBI taxonomy): Eukaryota > Metazoa > Chordata > Aves > Ciconiiformes > Ciconiidae > Mycteria > Mycteria americana. The sequence goes on from NC_134367.1 coordinate 58,954,609, forward strand.
GTAGTCTGTGATAACTGTTCACATGTATGCTCTTATGCTGAAGTGAAAACCACCTCATGTAGGCAGCTGCAGCAAAGCAGCTGGCATTCACTAAGTTGATACTGTCTTTGTCCATCTCACCAGAAGTTGTCCATCTGTTCACAGTTTGAGAAGAAAGTACTGTTTTAAAATATTTAAGAACTGTATAAAGTGATCTTCCTCTCTCAGGTCTTCCTAACAGATATTTTATCTCTCTGTTCAAGTCTTTCGGAGTTCCGAATTTCTCTTATGCATGTCAAGAGAAATTTTAATCATGTTAAGAAACCACAGTTAAAAGAGCCAGTAGAGTGAGCAACAGAGAGGAGAAATTAGCCTTTGAATTGGCTGAAGCATGTGTGTTTACAATGATTCTCATTCAGTAGCAGGAAACACCTTTCCTGCCCTTTTCCTCATCTGGTCCAGGTTTTAATGAACAGGTTTGGAGAAACAACTTCTTATTCAATTATCTTCATACATTTTATTATTAATGGGCAAGGAAGATGTTACAGTTGAAATTCCCTGCATAACCTGACTCTCCCTTTTGTCCTAATTTGTAAGGCATAGCTCTCAGACCTACTAAGAAGAATTTAATTCACTAGATAACCCCCCAAAAAGTTTACAGTCGTTTTTTCATCATTACCAGCAATGCCTTAATGAGAATACACAAGCACTTTGTCTAGAATGAAGCAAGTGTGCAAGTTCTGCTTCAGACTATCAGGATTCACACTATATGGATTATCAGGCCCCCTGTAAAGTCACTGGGTAGAGGCGGTAAGAGCGTGGTTATATTCCTGAGCAAGTCCCCTTTGACTGTGTGTGGAGTCTGGTCCAGCCTCTCATCATCAACTAAGGAACAGGAAATACTGACTACTGGCAGAAGCCTGACTTCTCCCATCCCTGTCTGAGTCCTTGAAACTCAATACCTAAAACGCATGAGGATTAATTCAAGCACACTCCCAAAGATAGGCACAAATCTCTGTTTGAAAATACCTCAAAAGGCCAAGGAGTGGGGCAGAGCTACCCAGGGATCTGATCTCTCTGCCACCTCAGAAGGTGCAAATCTCTCTCTGCCAATCTCACTTTTCAGAGGGAGTGCCCAAAGTACAAAGTGTTTTTGGAGAGGGACAGCTTTTGACTGGATCTGTGCAGAAAAGAGTGCAATTGGGCCATAAAATGGCAATAAACCAGAAGGAGCCTGATTCAGTGAGCTGTTGAGAAGCACATTGTCCCAGTCAGAGAGATTCCTGGTTTCTGATCTCAAATATTATGTGGAACAATATTATGCAACAAGAATTTTGTTTTATTGCATAAGCATGTATAAATAAAAAGTTAGAGATACACATTCAGAGGACTTCTCAGAGTGCTATTATGGAGATCTGGGAGTCCCAGCATGTAGCAGTCCCTACCTCCAGGAATACCTTAAGTATCAGTAGACATACTTTCATTTACAAACCTCTTTAGATTACTGAATGTATATTTCTACATATATATGTAGATACTACTTATTCAGCTTGAATATTTTCCTTAAAAGAAATAATTAAAAAAATCAAGTAACAAACCATAAGGGCGATGTTACACTTCATAGTTTGCCATAAAACATGCCTCATCTTTAATTTATATAAACTTCTTTTTGGAATTAAAATTTTATCTCCTTCTTTTTATAAAATGATATTAATTCATATTATGTATGTTATTTCTGTTCTTTTTCTCTTATTTTGTAATGTCTAGTGAAGATTTTTTACAGAGGAGTGCTGACTCACAATGGGAATTTTATACCTCCCACTACGACTCAGTCTTGGTATTTATATATCTGTCATTATCTTAGTGTCTGACTTTTAAAGCTCTGATGTTTTCTTGAAGTATTTCTTATCGACAATGTTCAGCATTGAGGTTCTGTAATGGATGGACCATTTGAACAGGCTGATATAGCAATTTTTATACACCTAATATATCTACCTTACATTTAAGTTCTCTATTATTCAGGATTTTCTATTGCAATTCTATATCCAGCTTGTGTGAATTCAACTTGCACATTTCAAAAATGTAGTTATCTTAACAAAGGGGTTACACTGTGACCGCTTCTATTAGTGCAATTTACACTGGATTTGAGAGATCTCTGTAAAGTGGCAAGTGCTAATCGAACCACTGGTGCTTCTCAAGGTGCTTTTTGGTTGGCTAGTTTAAACGGAGGTGTCCACTGAAAAAGCTCCCTGTGTACTCTCAGTTGGCTAAAAAAACTACCAGTGCTCATAAAGGTGACCTCCTCTTTGCACTTCTTTACAGGGCAACGGCCACAAAATTTATGGAACGCTTTTCCCTACAGAGGCTTTTCTCAAACTGTCTGTCTGATCTACGCGCCATGTCACTTATCATTGTTAAGAAAGAAAGGTTCAGTGAAGCACAGCATCCCACACGGATGCTTAAAGCCACTTTATGCATTGGGGTTACACTCTTCTGACAAAATGTCAATGTCTTGTCATACATATTCAGTGTCACTGAGTTAGTTGTATTTGCTTTTGGAAGTGCTGAATTCGTATGAATCCCAGCAGCTAAGAAATGGCTTATGAAGATTTGTCACATGGAACAGAAAAGACAGAAACAACTTTTAAAAACCTGCAGCCACTGAGCTGAACTGCCTTCAAAGCAAGCTTGTATAAGATTTGCTGTGTCATGAACTTTGGTGACTAGAAAATGACTGAATCCTGTTGTACACACTAAAGTGGCTTCACTATACACACGTATACAACCTGAGATCTTCTCGCTCAAGTTGCACTTTCCTGTTGCAGTCTTGCTCCAGGGGCCTTGAAGGATCTGTAGTCCTGCTCAGACCAGCCACTTTACAGACCTAACTAAGATACACAAGACTTAAAAAGAAGGCAGTTGGCCTGATCATGTATCTGACAGCATCTAATCCGAATATTTTAAGTTCTTACAGAGCCAGTTAGACTCGGAGAAATGCTCTCACTGCTGTGACAGATCAGTTGCTCTCAGCGAGCTGTGCAAGGCGGCAAGTACATTCACAGGTGGCATGCAAGGTTGTGTGCTAGCCACTAGGAAAAACTGAAGGCAGTAGTGCTCGTCTCACTTGGGAAGCTGGTAAAGGCTGTGCATACTCAGCACTTTTAGTCCCCACTAAACTACAGCATTGCTCATCCAAATATCTTGCTGTTACTATAAAAAACAATCAGTTCTAGTTCAGACTTCATCCAAACCATTGTTCTTTATCAGAATAATCACAGGTGTGTCTCTAATGTGACCTTGTACTGCAGTGGAGATAAACTCAGCATATCCTGCACTAAACATTCAGATCTTGGTTCTTGTGTCTTGACAAGTAGGAAACTATAAGACTGTAAGATGGCACAACAACACAGAACCTTTTACGCCTCTTACAGTGTTTTAATCTATAGGTTAAAAAGTTAGCCTGTGTGGAAAAGTTAGCCTGTGTCCCTTTGCTTAGGGACACGGTGTAGTGGTGGTCTTGGCAGTGTTAGGTTTACGGTTGGACTCGATGATCTTAAAGGTCTTTTCCAACCTATATGATTCTGTGATTCTGTGAAAAATTCTGTGTGATATGAATGTTCACTGGGAACATAGCTCATGTTTTCTACTGCCATAGTATAAGGAAAATCTTGCATGTGTCCTATCTACTACTATGGGAAGAAGACTGAATTTTATGAAAAAAAGAAAGATAGTGGAGTTAATCACTTTGGGGTACTGGGTTTCATTCTCAAATATACTGAGCATAAACCACTTCATGTGCAGTCAGTGAAATTCTACCATGTTTAATTAAACATGTCCTTTCTTGAAAGAATTTGGTTTTGGAACTTGAAAGGAGCTGTTATTCACCAGTTGTTTCACAGGCTGATCAAGCTGAGTTAATTAAGTCCTTTTTAAATACTTTTTTTTTTTTTATAGTTCGGTGGGTGTTTGACACTTTACTGAAGCAGATTCATTAGCAGTGAAGCTAAAAAACTCTTACAGACATGTATTACTTCTTTATAATATATTATCTTTTGTAATAAATAGTATTTTACTTTTATTATCACTTAAATTTAAATAAATCAATCTTCAAACCAGAAATATTTATGGAGAGCTGAAGACAAAAGTTAGATTAAAAATTCAATGGAAAGCTCAATAGTCAAATACTTAAGGGTCTAATCAATGTTTAACTCTTCATTAACCTACCTATGTTTCACAGCTATGTTTGCAAGAACCTAGCAGGAAGTCCATAGGCCTTGCTTGCCTGAAGCTCAAAATATAAAAACCAAGTTGTATTAAACCAATAACCAATAGACCAAAAAGTCCCCACAGTTCAGTACTCCCTGTTGACTAAAATAAACTAAAAGAAATGGTACAGTAATGCATTCCTATTTTTCCTTGACCTTGGACTGACAATCCAGGTTCATCTACTTTGCCTACTTCAAAGAGTTTTGGACTATTTAAGCCCGAGTTCCTTTGGTAGCACTTAAGCCTTCACTTTGCTTCAGAATGATGCAACTGTGCAAAGGAATAGCTGATTTCTACTATTCTGCTATATACTACCTAAATACACTATGTGAAATAGCTGTACTTAAAAACTTGCAAATGTTATCTTTCATAACTTTGTCAGAGAAAATATTGCCTCATTATTTCTAGTGATCCTTAGGGAAAATCTAAAGATAGGAAGTAATATTATCCAATTATCTGAAGTAGTTTTCAAAACCGACTGGAAGTTTTTAAGATTGACTACTATATTCCCATGGCTCAAATGATTGTTATTAGTTAGCAAGTTATTACATATTCTTATCTATGTTAAATTATTTACACATTTAACCTGAGAGACTGCTTTCTGATGAGCAAGTGGTATTTAATCAACATGCAAATACTGTCAAAGTAATACTAAGTTTTGTCTGAATTTAGTTGGTGTGAATAAATAAACCTGGAAGTATTTGGTTAATTATAACTACAGTTTTATCACCGCCTAAAAATGCCTAGTATTTAAGAGGTCATGTATTACAAATTGTAATTGATCTTTATTTGATGGCTAGTGCTGATATTTCAATGTAAGAAGAGAGAGCAAAGCACAATCAAATAATGTGTTATTTGTAAAAGTAAAATGCAGTCTGAAATGACAAATTTAAATAGAAAGAATGGGACAAAATTAAGAAAGAAGAAAACAAGTCCTCATAACTTTGGGAGCTATGAAGTCCTACTGCTACAACTTGCTTGTATAGCCCCATATGTATCTCTCATTTATCACCCAGGTATAAAGAATGTCCAGCAGCAAAGGATGCCAGTCAAGGATATTTATGGGTGGCTAAGTGAAGAAACTAGGATTTCTTTTGGGAATACTTGCACAACACCTTTATTTTCTGAACTGAATCTTACGCTAAGGATCAGCTCAATTTGGGATTGTTACCTTTTTCCTTAGTTGTAGTTGAAGCCTTAATTTCTTTTCCTTTTGAAGAGTCTGGAAAAGATATCAAACATAAAAATGGAAGGAGAAAGTTAGTAATATAAGTATACGCTGTGTCCATCAGTACTATAACAAATGTGCATAATAGCAGATTAAGCAAAATGTGCAAAAGAGGTAAGTGTTAAGAATTAGAATTTGTTTACTTCAATAAAAGGCTCAACTTAATATTTGAAAGCAAACCAAAAATAATTCCCGCTAAATTAGCTGGCAAAGTTTCTGCAGTTCAAACTATGCACTCATTCCTGTGCAGTCTATCATTTCAGCCTGTCATGTGAATTCGGTAACAGCTCTGTTACTAATTCCCTCAGAATAGACAAGCATTCCTGCTGCAGTATTGACTGTGCAGGTCAGACAGCAGTTAAAGAACACCACACTAAGGGTTATGATTTTATTATATCTGAATCGTGTCAGGCACTGGTCCTTTCAGTATATCAGATCTATTAAGTGAGAAGAAGCTAGGTTTAGTTCCTTTTCACCAAAAGCATGTAATTCAAAATATATTGAAACATTGAGATACCAGCAGACCCTTTCATGAGGATGACTGGTTATTTCCCAACCACATAATGACAAGACATTACCCTTTTCCTTTAAGGCTGCTGGAGGCTTCACATCTTTTCTTTTACCAGTCTCTAGAAAGAAACATTTATCACAAGTCAGGTTGGAGATATAAGATGACACTTGAAAAGAAAGCAAGTCAAATAATTTGATATGTAGAGAGCACAAAAGATGTGATAATTAAATGGATTTAACAGCACAGAAATAAAGAACAGGACAAAACAATGAGGTCATTCATTTATCCTTTTAGACTTGGATATGCAAAATAATGAGCCTTCAATATGTCATTAGTTTCTTTGCATTTTGAGGAAACTGTTAAGCTGTATCTCAAATAGGCAATGAAGAATAATAACTTACAAAGAGGAAAGCAATTCGATAGAGCAGTTGGCATCAATGGATTTTTCTTTTGTTGAACCCAAATAAAATATTAATCTACATTGATACAATTAAAATATTAGGAATACTGGTCTTGAAAGCCAGAGGCTGCTGATAAAGGTAAGTGGGAGTTTTCTTTATTCAGGAGTGACAAAAGGACCAGTTACTCATTCAGGACTCCATTACTCTTTTAATATCAAAGAGGTCATATGAGTATTGCCTGTGAACAGAATTTCACTTCCTGCATATATATAGCCTTTTAAAATGACTGGCAAGCTGGGTATAAAATAAGAGCAGTGCTCATCTTTTGAATGTACATTCATATATTTTATGTCACAATGAATAGTCCAAGAACATAATTGTATCTTTAATTTTTCTGCAGTATATGACAAAGTATTAAGGGTGATGACAAAAAACTTTGAAATTCTAGTTCTCTTTCTTGTACCTGACAAGGCAGAACCCAAGGACAAAAGAAAATCCAGAAGTTGGCTAAGCACAAATAAAGGAAAACTATGATCTTCTTGTGGTGCCCCGGTGAGACGCAAGGACTGACAACAGTGATGACGTGGAGAATCCTGAGCCCCAAATGGCTTCATTCCCCAGAGTTTTCACAAGGAATAATACATTCCTGCCAGAAGAGCATCACTTTGCTGTATGTCTAGTCAGTACCCTGCACTATGCCAGCTGTTATCTGGACTGCACTGAATATCTCCAGCTTCCAAAAATATGGGACTTTGTGACAATTTGGACCTCAAATGTGCCTTTATAGCTCAGGAACCATGCACAGTTCTGCTAGCCTTTGCAGTTTCCCTGAAATTTTTGAGCTGTTTCAGTACTCTTCAGAAAGTCATCAGTGCCCATAAATCCTATAATTCTTTGTATTAGTGTTCAATGCATGTCACATTGCAACAAATAGGGTTTTCTCCAAATAAACACTATCAAACAATCTGTCACGTCTGTGTGCACAGCTAGCAGGCCATCCTCCTGCAACTGAACAGATTAGAGATGTATGTGTCCGTGTTGCCAACAAATTAGGAAGAAGCCCTGACTTGTATCAGTCACCCTCAAACACCTGGATCTGTCAGTAGCTTCAGGAGTCTCATTCTCAGTCAACCACATTCTTGAGCCATAGCCACACGGACCAGATTTAGTCTAATTCCCTGCAGGAATGTCCCCACTGTGGGATTTAGACAACTTGTTTTTGACAGACTAACATCCAAAGGTGGTATAAAAATACATTTTAGTATTTCCCCCAGGATGCAAATTCAAATCTCTGCATTTAAAAGAAGCCCAGGTAATTACTAGGAAGCCTACTGGGGATCTGTACAGCACACATGTTAAAAACAGTATCATGGATAAAATAATCTAAACATGAACCAGGGAGGGTTTGGTTTTCCATTCTCGTATATTCCTACTCAAGACCTGTTTCTAGCATTGACTAGCTGTTCTGATATTCAGTTCTGAATTTCTTAACTTCTTCACTTACCTTTTTCCTTTGACCCCTCTGGATTCTTGGGATTTTTTCCTTTCAGAGAATCTGTAGGGAGATAATTGAGTTTTTGAGACTTAGAAGATAGGACTGCCCTTCTACACTTAAAAGAAAAACCAACAAATATTTAAAAATTAAGATTAAAATTGTGAACATAAATGGAGGCAACCCTGACCTGTCTTTACATCCTCTCTAGTGACCACCTTATATTTTTTAAGGTGCAATAATTTTAGTAGCAAATGCAAGAGTAGAAGTTACTATAGATCACTCTCTCTGTAGAGATCTCACAGAAGGGAAAAATTGGAAAGAAGGGGAAAATGCAAATAATGACACAGGATTAGAAATTCTTAGGGCCTTATCCAAAACTTCATGAAGACAGAAAGGATTATTCTGTTTTCTCTGATGGGCTGAACGCTAATTTTTTGCCTCAGTCCTTCAGGGACCATGCATTCAGCATCAGCAAGAACAGGAAAAACATACATTATGTTGTATAAACAAGTAATATTTAATTTCTTTTTTTTTTTAAAGCAATACCCTCTTGACCTCCTGAGTGTATGTATCGGGGAATACTAGGAGGAAATTGTTTTTTCCAAAGTGAGGAAGCAATTTCATAGGCTTATGAATGTATGTGGTCTGAGTGAAAGAATATCACAGCTTGCAGGATGCTGAGTAGACTCAATTGCAATCCATCTGACAGGATATAGCACCTAAGCATCTAGAAAAAAAACATGCCATTTATTCCAAATGAAAGTTAACCAAATCTTCAGTAAAACAGATAAAGCTAAAAGAAGATCCTTTCCAAAATAAGTTTAACTGTGATCATCCCCCTGGCTGTCATGGTACCAGGAAGCGATCCCACTTATCCATCTGGCTTTAAGTGTGAGTTGTAACAGAAAAAGTTCACTTCCAGAGTGGCTGAAGCCGATAGAGGAATCACACCATTCAGGGATAGGTACTTTAAATTAGGAGCCTGGTCTTCACAGCAGCAGGGGGACTCCTTCAGGGGATTGAGAGAAAACTTCCAGTGTGAAGACTGCAACCCTTTGAAGGAGCCTCTGGGTTGACTATATAGGGAGCCTTGAGACAACTGCTACCCAACTTGACCATTTTACTCTGCGTGCACGTTTGTGATCTCAAAGATCAGCAGCCACTGTTACAGGCACAGGCACAAACCATTGCCTTTGGCCTTGTGGGTTTGGTGGCATTTGACCATGAGGCTTTTTTTGTCATCCATGCAGCAGGTCTCCCTGAGATTTCCTATGATTTGTAGCTCCTAAAGCAAGTTCAGCACTTTTGACTCTTACAGCTTTTGGATGCAGCTATCAGTGCAGGGCACTTTCCATGGTGCATGGACTTCCCCACCCTCTGAGCCAAGGCTACTGAGATCACCAGTCCTGCTTCCCTTCCAGGGAGCAGGTTTTCATGTCGAGGGGTTTAAACAGGGACTCACTGAAGACTTTTCAAACTTCTGCTCTTGACTGACCACTTTCCTGCTGGTCCCAGAAGGGGAAAAAACAAAGTTGGCTTAAAGCCAACATTCACCTTGCTGCTTTCCTCCCACATCCTTCTCCAGGGGTGAAGCTGGGTCAGGTTAGGAAGATGGTATAGAAAGATGCAGCAGCAGCAGCACTATGTGAACTCTTCAGGATAAAGATCTAGTTCTCATGCATATTACAACAACAAATAAGTAGCTGGAAATAGGAGGAAATATTGACTGAACAGGCACTACTTTTCTGTAGGTAAGTCTTACAACATAACTTTCTACTTTTAAAGAAAAAAAATGTGTGTTATAAGTTAAGACAAAAAATGATACAGGCAAGATGTTATTTCATTTTACTTTTACTTTAAAGGAAGCACAAGCATTGCATAGCAAGTGCAAATCAGCACATTTGTTTCTTTAATGGCAATGTGCTATTATGTATATGGCAAGAAAAATACACACTACTGACTTATTTCCCCTACCAATCTGTGCATAGAAATAAATAGGCTTATTATCCACACATAACTGACATAAGAAATGATGCAAAGATATCCCAAAACATGGCAAAAGCAAACAAGAGGGAAAAAAGAAGCATTTGTTTGGAAAACAAATCATGGAACACAGGGTAAGAGTGAATTTACATTATCTATACAGCACAAATTCTGTCACTTTAATAACTCAGCATAGTGCTCTTCTCACAAATTTCTTAGAAAAATTCAGTGAGGAGTTATATGTGATATATCGTGAGCTTTTAGTGCCACTGTTAGAGACTCTGGATGAATGAGCTTCTACTCTGATTAGCTGGGTAAGATATCTACCAAAAAAACACATGGCAAATTATACTTTAGAGTTTCATTGGCCTCACATTATTTGAATATGCTTATGTCAACAGAAAATCAGCTTTTATATTCATTATTGTAAGTGGGCTTCTTTACTCTTCTTTACTTCAGGAAAAAGCTGAAAAGCTAGTTATAAATTCAGAAGGAATCTTGAGATGCCCTTTATCACAAGACAATGGAACGTATATTCTTCCAGTGTTCTCCTTAACTACTGCCAATAAAATTAGACTCTAAGATTGAAGACATTTTATTCCCCTCATAAAATAGATAAGGTAACATTGTGAGGTTGTGATCTATAAAGTATCCCAGCGATAACTCCAAATTCAAGGATTTGTTTTTCCTGTCTCTGCTTTAAATAAAAATACTGTGCATCTGTTTATGAAAAATAGCCTGCTTTATGATAAGGTTTTAGGTCTGGTCATCATCCTTGTTCATAGAAACTTAGCCCATCCTTCAAACAGAATGAGGTATGATGATGCTTCTTTTATTGCATACGGTGCCAGCCAAACATTAATCATCACAAATATTTAACAGCTCAACTAAAAATGTTCCTTTATTTGGTTTTACATGAATAGTAACAAATTCCCAAGACACATAATTAGCATGTGTATGCAGTCTTAAAAAAATCCTTACTTTCCTGTGTCCTTCCATATATTTTTATTTGCCAGAAACATCCACTTTAAGAAACAGATTGTAAGACACCAAATTGCAAAGAGTGAAAAGAAGGTCCCAATAACCTGGTCAACCTTACAGAGGCCCACTGAGGAGGCTCAAAGAGGTGATGGAGAGGGGAAAGAGTGGCATGCAAATAAGGCTTTGATTAATTTATGAGCTACAATTTGGGCAAATATGGTCACTGAAAAGGGGGATTTATAGCACTAAATATGTTTATGTAGCAGAGTAATCCAGAATGCAATAGGGAAAGCACATAGCCCAGAAAGGCACCAAGACTTCTAATGGTTTCTCCCATGCAGTTTTATAAGTTCTTCCTATAGTCTTTGCTGCCAATATCTTTTGAACTGAGCTATTCAGCTTGCTAATCAGCACTCGCATTTTCAGACACAGACACTGAACTGTGCAAGGGATTAATTAGTGATTGCCCAATTAAACAAAAGGGAGTGAATGAACACAGCTTCCAGGATTTTGAAAATACGTCTAGCAATAAGGTTATTCCTCCTTTCATTTTAGATTTTTTTTTTCCGTCTTCCCATAGTGCTTGAACTAAACTCTTCATTCAGTTCTTTGTTTGAAATAACATATAATGACTATAATTTAGAATAAATATTAATATGTTTATCTATATGGTAGATCTTTCTATCCTGAAGAACCTAAAGAACATGTCAAATAAGACTTGACCATAAATCACTTCTCCTTTCAAATACAGCTATCTCTAGAAAGGAGGGAAGCAATAAGATGGGTAAAAAGCACCCAGCAAAATAATGGATGAAAGGAAATTCAGCTGAGCTAACCATCTACTTTGACCAAATTCAAAAATACATGGGAACTATCTGATAAAAAATAAGGAATAAAAGAAAGATTGAGACCAACTCTCATGTTGCAGGTGGTTGACTGGATGAAACTATGGGGTTTTAACTACAGCTTGTACAGAGCCCAGAAAGCACATTACCCGCTCATATGCTCATAAACTTTACTTTATTCCTATTATGTCCACAGATTTATGAAAGCATTCAGTTCAGACTTTTTTAACTGGCTCCTATTAAACACTTTGCATTGTTCAGAAGAGAAAGTTCTTAGGAAAGTTCTTAACCATTACTCAGAGTGGTTTTATGATATTTATTTAATTAATTTTGAGACTTCGGAATGTTAATGGGCTCACCATATTCTATCTATGTCCTTTTCCCCCCCTTTTTTTCATGCTATAAATCCTGTAGAATATTTTAACCAATTAAATGTTGATTGGTTAAGATTTATAATGGGAAAGATTTATAATGATTATTTTTAAATTAATCTCTTTATTCTACTTTGTGTGGTTTTCAACAAGTTTTGTATTCTATTGCATATTCTTACCTTTATCTTTTAAAGCTGTAGGATTCTTTCCTTCCTTTTCCTTAGCATGTTCTGTAAAAAATAATATATTAATCTTCAAGCTAGACTGATAAAAGGTTAACAGTGATAAAACATCCAATACCTCTGGAATAATGATTGATTGAATAATTGGTGGTTTCTAACTGAGCCATGATACCAATTAAATGTGTAGTACAAAACTGTTTTTCATCAGTTTTAGTATGCTCACAAAGTGAAACCATGAATTTTTCTTAAGTGTGATTAAAGAACAAAGATCACTCAAAACTTGTTTCATTTTGCAGCTTGTAATAGCAAATGCTAACAAGTGTTCCTAAATTCTGAGTTTGGACTTCTAAGTTTTCATACAGAGGCTTTGTATTACCATGGCTCTGTTTGCACTTCTGATCCAGGTAATGCCAGTTAAGTTTTATCATAAATTCACCGAAATAGTATTATGCTTATCAATTCCTGAGTAAACTATAGCATAAAAACAAAAAGGCCAATGCATTGCAAGATTTTTTTCTTGATGTACATAGATCTTATGGTTTTATACAATTTTGTCCTGCTGTGTTACCTTTATCTTTTGTAGCAGCTGGAGATTTCAATTCTTTCTCTTTTCCAGGATCTGTAAAAGAAGTATTCACACCGATGAAGTGACAGTCAGAAGCCATAACTGAGAGAAACTATGAGATTTAATCATAAGAGAGAATGAAGCATCTAGATCATATGAAAGACTGCAACTGTATATTGGAAGAAATAGTGAAAAACTGAGTTATTGGAAGAGTGTATGAAATTCACCTGGTTTAGTTCAGAGTTCAGTCCACAAAATGTGTTTTATCGATTTAACTATGAAACCTATAAAATTTACAAGCTTCAACTTAACTATGAAACCTATACAATTTGCAAGCTTCGACTTAGTATGGGATAAGGATAGTTTTTCAACTTTCTTAAGCAGAAAGGACAAAACTGACCCTTTGCCAATTTTGACTATCAATCAGAGCTGGTTGTGGCCTACTTCCCTCATCTGGGATTGTCCATTCTTGCTGAGCAAGTCCAAGAGTCTCCTTATTGGAACTATTCTTTTCTAAGGGTCAGTTGTGCATCAAATTGAGAGATCAACACAATAGTAATAAATAGGAGGATGAAGAGTTCTTTTTATTCTGCCTACAGACAAGTAGTGAAGATGGTTAGGCCACACCATCCTTGATGGATACTGTACGAGGAAGGTCAGTCCCCTGTAAAAGGCATAAGAAATAATTTGAACCAGACAGAAAACAAGAAGTCTGTTTCAGACAAAATGTGAGATCACCATTCTGGGCTGATGAAATCAAGGTCTCTAAAGCTTTTCCCACCAAAATTAAAAAGACAAATGAGATTGTCCCAAAACAGGCTAGTCATAAAGAACAGAGACTTGGATTTTGAATTCTTGCATGTTAAATCAGTGTTTTAACCATCTGACTACTGGTTACACTGGTTTATACATGTTGTCTAAGAAACACTAATTAACAGGTATTTAATGGAAAAAAATAATACAATGTTCTCCATCAGATATGAAGCAAAAAATTCTTTATATTGAGAAACTCAGCAGAAATTCAGTGCCAGAAGATCTTAAAGAACTCTATTAGAAGACCCTCTTAGTCTCTACACATAAGATAAGAGGTCAAGACTCCTAATGAGTAGGAGGTTGTGTTTAGCAGATAGATATGAAACTTGCAGTAGCTACAGTGGGTAGCTGGAGTGATAAGTGCTTACTCCCATGAGCACACAGAATTCACAAATTGTCACTTTTGTTATAAAAGCATGGAATATGTCCAATAGTAATTTATCATGGTATCAATAAAGCTTCTTGTTCATGATTTAGTATTCAACTCTGTGTAAGACAAACTGAATATGAATTGAAGGAATCCAGAAATAATAAAATTTTATTTATGGTAGAAGTAACTATCAAGTGGAAAAACTTAATTTACTGTTGACATTGAAACTCCTGTTCTGCTGGGGCTGACGTCAAGGGATAAATGTTTCATTATTTTTCTCTTTCTACACAGTGCTTCTAAAAAGGCAATACTTCCAGATGATATAATTTTTAAAGGAGAAGACTTGGGAAAGGAATTTGTTGAACAAGGTCAAAAGTGTAATTTTATTGTAATAAAGCTGTCTCTTTCCATCCTCACTACATCCCAGACATCTGCTTCAGAAGCTACTCCTGCTCTCCTGTTTCTGCCTTCAGGTTTTGTACTCACCAGTTTATGATTCAGTCACTAATTTTCAAAGTGAGAAAACAGTTTACTGCAGAAGTCTGTGAAACATGCACTGTGGAACTAATTATCTCTAATAGTCCCAATAATAAGTCAACACCAATTTTTAAATATTAAGTTAATGACAGAAATCTGTGCTAACAGAAATAAAACTCAGTGAGAAGGCTGAAAAACTTGTCCTTCTGTGCTCAAGAATTATGAAAAATTCCCAAGAGAGATTCCATGTTCAGTGCAACGGTCTCTACAAAAAAAAGAGGAGAATGGAAGACACAGACTTTTTTTTTTTTTTTGTGATTCACAATTCAAATAGAGATTTTGTGATTAATACAAGAATACAAGTAACATAGCTAAATACTACACTATTATGCCTTTACCAAAATAAATCATTTAATGCACAATATAAACCCTTTACTTTCAGGAGTTTGCCTGTAAGAACTTAAAGTTGTTGTGCACCTCTATTAAGAACAGTTACCCAAACTGTTGCAGAAGGTGTTACCTCAATGATGCATTTTCAAAAAAAAAAAAAAAGAACATTAAACAATTCTGAACTGAAAGCTTAACTTATTACTTGACAAAACTGACTTCAAACAGACTTCCTTTGTTTTATCCCCAAACAAGGAAACCTTTGGGAAGGTGCTTCAGAGCCTGTTGTCATCTCCAGGAGAAAAAATGCCTTTTAGGATGGTGTGGCATGTGACACAGATGCTGAAGAATTTAAAAAATGATCCAGGACTGACCTGGAAATGGGAAATTAAAGTGTAAATAAACACCGGCCATATTCTGCAGGACTGAACTTACTGAGGCCTGTTAGAAAGCCTGCCATAACTTGACAAAATGACAACCTGTAGCACAAATCCCATGACAAGAGCCTTGTATTACTTGCTCTCTATTGATTTGCAGTGTTAAGCTCATATTGACATCAGAATACATAGCTGAGCCCCGTAGTGAGCCTAGTAGGTGTGGAGAGAAGAATTTTGTGTGTAAAACAATAAATATAAACTTTATAAATAGGCTTTTCATGCTGGCATTGCACAAGGCTCTTCCTTTTGTCAAGGAAAAATAGACAGTATTGGGATGAAACTTCTTTGGCTTAAACAGACTAGAATTTCTCAACATATCAATTTTTACTATTATCAGCTTTGTTGTATCAGTTCTAGTCCATCTAATCAACCATAATGTACAATTCTGAGTAGCAGCTGGAGCTTTTATACATTTTTTTTCTCATTTATAGATCTGACATTGATTTATCAGTTGTAGGGAGAAACCATATGTAAAAGTATAGCTTACTTCCTTGTTTCGTCTTTGGTTTATCTGAGGAAAGAGAAGAGAAGGGAAGCAAAAGTGAAAAGAGAAAAGAAAAAGCAAATATTAGAATACATGTTCATATAGGAAATTATTTTTAATACAATCAGCTAATGAAATTGTATTTAAATATATGTTGTCCCTAAGTGCTTAAATATATCTTGAAAGCGATTTTCACTCCATTGTCGCTTGACAGTGTATGTGAAAAAAGTTCATGGTTCCTACCTAGTACCTTGCAGATGTGCAGCCAGAGCATAAAAAACCCCAGTCTCATATGACCTGCTTTAACTGATGGTAATTAACTCCTTTGTTACTACTATTGGATGTCACAGGAAAAAATCTTTGCCTTTTCCTCATTTCCTTTAAGTATTAATTCTCAGTTACCTTAATAACAGGCAGTAACTCACTGGTTACCATCTGACACTTGCTTGTGTCATTATTCAAGCAAAGAGGGCAAAGAGTTAAAGCACTGCCTTTTCCCAGACACTTCTGGCAGTTCTCTGCTTTCTTGCTCTCCTTTTAATAGTTGAAAATGTCACATGCAACTTTGCTTTACTACTAATGAAGGATTAGTGAACTGAGATGTTGTTACAACCTTTTAGCCCATTTCTAGCCTGCAGGGATTTGAGGTCAAAGCTGCAATAGCATGTTTGATCACTAAAACCTTCAGGTTTGAAACAATGAAGCTATGTCCTGAATGCCAAACCAATAGACAGGCCAACACTCAAAATTTTTCTGCAGGTCTCCTTATATTTAGTGTTTTTCTTAAATCGCAAATCCTAGTTTTGACCAGGTCAGTCTATCTACTTTTCGACATGTATCCTGGTGTACAATAGCTAGCAGAGCAAATTATTTCATTTCTCAGCCTTAAAGGCTCAAAAATCCCTTTCAGTTTAAAAACTATTTCCTGGTGCATTCATACTTTCCTGATTAAGAAAGAGAGTTCTCATTTTTTCTTAGAGCTTCCAGATACCCGGGATCAGCGAAGTAGGTAGTTTTCTCTTTACTCAAAACGTAACTCAGAGCTGCTTCCATCATCTTATTTTTTTACTCTTCCACAAGAAATGTAAGTACATGCCAATATTCAAAGAACTTCCTGAAAGTTTTTTTGGCTCATTTGTCTTTGAGTGATCAATGTGTTGTCAGTAGCTCTGTACATATAGAGCGCAGAAATAAGAAGCAGAGGCAATTGCTGTCTGAAAGTGTTTATGTTCGCTTCTGCGCGGCAGAGGAACTGAGCTGCTGCCAGTTCCTGGAAGAATCTGCAGAAATAATTGTGATAGACATTACACGTTGCTCTTATTCCTCTGACTTGCTGAAACTAGATAGCTGCTGGCATGGGGAGATAGTGCTGCTGCTGCTGACTGCCGTCATGGGAAATAGCTTGTCCCCCTTTTGAGCTCCCTGGAGATCACAACCATTGGTTTAGAAATCCCTGCTCAATGCCAACTATGTGAAACTATGGTTTGTACTGCTCAGTCTGTGCTCTTTCTGGCACAGTTAAAATATTTTGCGGATGAAGTCCCATCTAATGGTGGGGGGACATCATTGTAGAAGGACAAATCTTACAGCAAACACCACCTTATTGCTGCAAGAGATAGCCAAACAGAGGGGAAGCAGTGCACATGGCTGGGAAAGCACTTGTACGGCAGTGGAAAATAGTGTGGAGATACCCAGAATAACAATGACTGAAATCTAGGCCAAGGCCCACCTAATTATAACGTTTTCCATGACAACTAACAAGCAGCTGACAGCTGCTGCAAGGTGCCTGCGCTGGCTTGAGTAATGCTGAGTAAAGCTGAAGCTGAGAAACTGGAGACAAGAAAGAGATAATAGCTCAACTGATCAAAACTACATTAGTAAATATGTCTTATACCTTACGCTAAAGGTTACTGGCAAATTTGGAAAAACGCCAGTATGATAAGACTGAAAATGCCAAATTCATAATGAGGGCTCTAATTGCCAATTTGAGCATGAGTAAATACAAAAGCACCTTGGTAGACAGTTAGTAACAAGACACAATAGATTAGGATGTGTATCATATACAAGAAGCCAGGGCTGATAAGCTTTGGGTATTTACGCCACTGTTTTACTACTTTATTCCTTACCATACTAACCTAAAAAAAGTATGGATTGCTTTTAACAAGTGTACAAGAAGCAAGTATGCAGGATATAATGCCGAAAGTAAAAATAATAATAAATATAAGTGTGTATAATGGGAAAAGGCACATCTTTATCTAGATGCTTTAAGGCTCCAATCCTTTTCTTTTTATGTTCACCATCATCACTCAGTGGCTTGAGTTTTGCTTTAGCCTGGGTGTACACTGTCCCTTGGTGTTCCCACTCTGGTTGGCTTGGGAAACTGTATGTAGACTTTGTGACCTTCTGAACTATGTGCCATCAACATCAATATGCCGACAACATCAACATCAATGTGCGGTTCTTGTACCCTTTCTTCTTCCGGTGTTCCCACTCCCATTCATGCCTCATCCATACCAGTCCTAAACTTTTTGCTACAAACATCTACAAGTTCTGGTCTCAAAAGCTTTTGAGTTTCTCTGCAGTGGACCTTCGTGGCTTTTCATGGGGCTTATGTTTCATTTGGGGTAAGAAAGACAGCTCAGCTGACTGTAGGGGGCCTCTGCCCCTTTACCTCATTGCAAGTCACTCTCTAAGATTGAACAGTAAAGGCTGTTCCCTGCCCAGGCTACAGGGGCAGGAAGCCTCTCGCAGGATCCGTGGGACACAAAGTCCCAGCACAGGACCTGTAAGCTGAACTGGGCGGTCTGGTCACCTGAAGCTTTTGTGGGGCTTGCAGTTTTGTGGAAATGGGACAAAGCCAGTTTCCTGGTGGAAATTCCCTGTTGCTCTGATAAACACAGCAGAGCTCTGGCAAATACTAACAGAGCAATGGATTTAAAGGTTGCTGCCACCCAGCTGTCTGAATCCGAGGGTTTTGTTTCTGTGCCATTGTCTTTTAAGAGAGATAATGCCAACATGCTTTGTTTTCTTTTTACCTTGCTCTGCTGCCTTTGTTGCTTTTTCTTCCTTCTTTTCAGGTACTGCTGCAAAACAAAGATAAGGTTTAAGTAAGATTTCTAGTCTGAAGTGTTGCTCCAACAGGCAAAGCTTTTCTTAAATGCTTACAGATTACTTTGAGGCAAATGATTTCTAAGACTTGCAACCATGAGATACCTTTTTCCACACATATATGACTACATAATAAGTATTTTTTACCTATCTTAAAAAGAAAGGAGAAAAAACAAACAGGGAACCTTTTTCTTTCAGAAAATAAATAGCAACATTGTCTTCTAGATCTCAGGTGCAACAGAGGCTAAACTGCATTGCATACCACATAACGGAGGAGAGAGCAAAGCAAGCAGGTCTCAACTTTGCCAGCCATGTGAGGGTTCCCCACGCGAGTGTGGTTTTCTGTTTGCACCAGCAGAAACCTCCACTCTGCATCTCTGACACAGCAAAATACTTCCACATAGCCTTAATTTTAAGCATGTAGTTAGTCTCAGTGAGGATAGTGGGCCACAGTCGGACTGTATGTTACAGACACCTAACCTAGTCCTTGTGAATACTGCCATTTCTGCGTGCAAGAGAGGAGTGAACCAAACCACTTGTGCAGCAGGGCTGCTAGGCATTTACTGATGCCAGGGGAAGCAGCTGTTAACAGCCCAGGTCAGGATGTCTGAACATATCCAACTGATTATTTGCAAGCTTTAGCTTGCACAGTTGCTAAATTGATTTGCACAGCTTGAGAGACAAGGGACAGAGATTATTTGTTCACAGCTCCACAGTAAGGATTAAATGATCTAAGAGGAGGACGTGCAGGAAGGAAACTCTTCAGGCTTTGCTTTCTTAGGAAACTTACATAAATATGGGTATCTTTTATAGTTTCTGACAATTTACATGGCAGGTTTGTCAATATGCAAGATTTCCTGTAGATTGCTGAATATCTTTAGGACGACATATATATTTTCTCATCCAACTGAATTATTCAGGGTTAAGTCTTGCAAATATGTAAACATATTTGTTTAGCTGTAAATGGCACTGCCAACACTTCACTTTTGTAAAACCAAGGTTTTGTAGCCATAATTTATAACTATTATGCTGAATGAGAAGCGTTGCTGTAATTTAAAAAGGTATCCTCTTACAGTGTTTGTGACAAAAAATGTGGCATTAAGAAAATAAGCCTTACTGTCATTGCCTAGTTTAAAAGTAATCCAAAGAATAAACAATCAGCATAAATGGCAGGCTATAAAGTGGATGGTGAAAATTAATTTACATCAAATGACTGATAAGTATAGAAACGTCTTTGCAGCTACAGAGTTATCAGCACATAACATCCCCTCAGCTTGTTATTTCAACCTGTCAAACACAGAAATAATTTCAACACAATGTTTTATTACAGCAAATCACAGCTGTAAATGAAGAGCTTGGCTTTTGGAGCCAAGGTAAATACTGAGGGTCATGTTCTGTTGTCATTATTTATGCTGAGAAATTCAGGGAATTCAAAGGACCTATGAAGTGCCTCCAGGTGTGCTCGCTGCTCTCAGAAGGATGTCATTGTGGCCCCGGTGGGGCTGTGCTTGCAGCCCAGGCAGCAGGGAAGCCTTCTGAAGCTGCTAGGCATGATGGCCCAAGCAGGCCAGTTGAGTTAATAAGCCTGTCTGCAATGTCTTCAAGTGGGCTGGAGGCCAAAAGAAGCATCTTCTGTTCCCAGCAGGAAACCTTTCCTGAGATTCAGTGAAATGTCAGGTATGGACAGATGAACTGCTTCACACTGAGTGGGATGGACCAACTCACACACACCAATCACTCCCTTGCCACTTGCCCTTCTTTATCCCAGGATGCTGTGGGGTGAGCAGGTGTTTGTGAACAAACTCCATGAAAACAGTGAAATATTGCACCTCTGCACCTCAGTTACCTCAGATAACTTGTTTTATTGAAGATAATCTTCAGTTTGCCTGAAAGTCAAGTCTATGCTGAAAGGATGACTGACTGGATCCACAGAAAAAAAAAAAAAAGTGAGTACTCTGTTTCCATCCAAGTACCTAACTTTGATGGTTAGCACCTTGAAGAATAAGCTTATTTTAATGTGGAAAAAAAGATATGAAAGGGGGCACCAGAAACCAGTCCCATATGCATTCCAAAATGTATTTTTAGTGTCTAAAGCTGCAAAAGCAGCTATGATAAGAGTAAAATGAATTCTTGAGAACTGTTGTTTCCTCCAAAGCATGTTTATCCTTTTTAGCTAAAACTAAAGCAGCTTTCTTTTGTTTAATTTCCAAAAACCAGAATACTGATGGAATAGAAATTAAAAATATTTTCTGGATACTGAACTTCAGGCTAGAAGATCAATACAGCTATCTGAGAAGATCAGGTATTTAGAGTCATCAAATTCATGTGGTGGTGGTAGACCATGAGTGCAGTTATGATGAAGGAACCAGCCATCCTTGAGAAGTATTAAGGCTAAAAATAACAGCTAGTACTATTGATAGTATTCTGACTATCAGTGCATTCAGTAATGCTACAACACTTCTGTGAGTGCTTGTAAAGAAGAACTTGCTGAGACAGATCAGAGCTTTAGTAACTTTTGGGAACTGCCAAGTCGCATCATCTGGACATGGCAGAGCAGTATCTGGAAGGACAAACAGGACATTGCATTATTCCCTTTGCTTTTTGAGAAGGGAAGTGTGAGATACTTTGATGATGCTGAGAAGTAATGTGTCACTTTAACAATCTGTATAAATAGAAAGCCTGCACACATAGAGTTGGTGTTTGGAAAAAGACTCCAAAGAAGGTTTTGCTTTGTTTGTATTCGTACAGGGACAAGTTTTCTGAGTAGCTCAAAATTTCATCCCCTCCACTCAGCATTTTCAAAGTTATTGCCACTTTTGAGTGGCAGCCTGAAAGATGATCTCTTTGTAAAAAATGGTCCCAGTGCTGGTGTTCCCAATTTGAAAAGCTGATCCTTTAGCCATATAACTTAAATAACATAGATGTATTATAATTTTCTCCTCACCAGAACATCAGGCTTTAAAAAAAAAAAAAAAAAACAACAAAAAAACCCCCAGAAAACCAAAACCACCAAAAAACCTCTGCCTGAAATAATACAAAATGAATGCACATAAATGCAAAAATAGAAAATTGTCAGGAATCCGTATTTTCAGTAAAGTCTAGTTAAAAAAAATAGATGAAGTAAATGCAGTCCGGACTCCCATTTATATTTTGTCATTTCTCAGCAAAATTCTTGACAACTTGGCATAATGTAGATCAAATGGATGGTTTCTATGATATTTCTCTGATTCTATCATAAGGTCTTTGGAATCAAATGAGAAAGAGCTTAGCAGACATTGTTTTGTGCTGAAAGTAGCCAGGAGAGCAATTCATCAGTCAAATATTTCTGCAGTCTTAATAGTTGTAGGCTACAATCAAATTTGTCAGAATATTTTTATCACAAAAGAGTCAGGTTGCATAACTAACATCTATATCAGAAATATGCATTCCAAAATGTCACTGATTTTAAAGCTATTTTGAGATGTTTGCTCAGTGTGAAGGAAAGCTAAAAGAAATCATTCTGACTGGAGACAACAAACACTTCCCTCACTGAACCCTGAGGTCAGAGGCAGGAGCTCCTCATCGTGACATCACTAATATCAAGAAATCATGAACCTAAGAAGTGTCTATTATGATTTAGAAATTGTTCTGTTACATGGAGAAATGAAAAAATTCCCTGCCACGGTGGCAGAACCTTTTGTGAGAAAATGCAACAAAACTTCATATGAGCTTGATAGTTCATCAGAAGTACAAGCCAGCGGGAATGGCCCAGACCTCCTTCTATGCCAGCAGATTAATTTTTTTTAATTACCAAAGAAGAGAATTTCATCAAAAGCCTCACTTGTTTTCAGAACAGGACTGTTTGCCTTCCATTAATATGCTTAAAAGTTTTAAAATTTGCCAACAGCTACTGAATATTGGAAACCACATCGCACCCAGAGAGCTGCTAAGTCTAAATGGATTAATAACAGAAAAACAGGAAACAAGTAAATAAAGAGCAGCAATAAAGAACAAACAAATACAGATTGAAAAGCAATGGTTTTGTTCAAACTTAGTGAAAGGTTTAGCTATTAAAGATGACAAGAATTTGTCTGTCATCATAAAAAAATATATTTAGAAGAAAATAACAACATTCTTTTGTGATTCTCACTAAGAGGCAAAAGGAACAGCTGTAACACTTTAATATAAATATAATTTTTCCCCTGGAGTACAGGCTATGTTTGAGTTTCAAAATTCACAACATAAAGTTAAATTTAGATCACTTGTTAACGAGTAATTTTTGAGAAGTTAACCATTACTCCAGAGCTAACTACATCTATTTCTGTTTAATGGGGATTGGTGACTGATTAAAACAAAATTGTTATTTACTTAAATACTGGAGAATAATTTCGGACCAACTTTTTCAGTAGTGAGACTGCTCTTTTGACAACAGAAATAACAGAATGATTCTTGCTTTATATGACAGAAACCTACAATTTCTGTTTATCCTTAATGAACTGTGAATTTACCACAAAACTTTTTCAAGTGCCCCTTAATTCAATAACTCATAAGGAAGGGTTCACTTCCATCCTGCAAAATGCTGGAGAGGTGATGAAGACCTACTACATATACAAATGTTTGCTTCTTATCTAAATAAATATGAAATATGATATTCACTAGAAAGAGTTGAGGCTACTCACAGCAATAAAGCATAGAGGTAAAAGCTCTGTTTTTTCAAAAACCCTGCTAATTCTGTTTGTAAACTTTACAAGTGACTTAAACAAAATAACTTTTAATAAAAGGATAAATATAATCAGTGGGAAAAACATTTTCAAAAGGTATATGACAACATTTCCCAGTAGTGGCCAAAGAAAACTTCAAGTTTGCAGAAAGGGATTTAATTCTGCAGAAACAACTGCTTCATTTCTTTTCAGACCCTGATGGACACAGGCTTGGCAGAAATGGGTTCACAGATGTTGAAACATGGACTTCACGCACAGTACGGCGTTACAGAAGAGATAACAATGTATCAAAAAGATTTGCTCAGAGGCTTCAAGTAATATGGGAAAGCTTTATTCAATCACCCATAGCAGTGAGACTACCTTTATTTTCCACTGTGGCTGCCTAGAATTTGCTAAAAATGCAAAAGCTTAACTCGACATACTTTTTTTTTTTCCCCCTTTAGTTTCTCTTTTTTGTCTGGTGGGAGTATAAAGAGAACAAATGTCTAAATTACTTTGGTTTCTGTTTTGCTCAATGCAATTAGCTGCAGAGCAATGACAGCATTATGAATTTAGCCCATGAAGCAGGGAACTTAAAAACATCCAATAAAGGGAATAATGTATCAGCAATGATTTCCTTACATTAATCTCCACAGTTGCAATTCTGCAACCCTTCCTCATGCTCCAGAAGAGCACTCTACTGCCTTGCAATTCAGCCTGACTACTTGGGTCAGTATTTACTGGTTAATGTGAATGAGGCTTCAGAGATTAACTCTAAAGTAAAAGAAGATGCTTGAATGGTAGCAGGGCATTAAAACCTGGAAAATCTCATTTTCCTGCCTTTGACTTGTGGTGGATGTCTTGGAGACCACAATTCACAAGTCTGAGCAGTTGATACATGCAGTCCCAGTTGTTTGAAAGGGAATGTTTACAAAGCAAGGTGGTCACTGATATGAATAAACATGGACTGAGAGTGAAGTGCAGTTTGTAACTTGCCATCCCATTTTCCATTTGCATCTAGGATACAACTGGCATCTGTAATGTTCTTGAAGGCAATTCAGAGCTAGGGTCTTGCATTGTATATATGTAAAAAGTCAGACACTGACATGAACAATTAAATATTTGCTCAGCTTGAACTTAAGCCCTTGAGGTTTCTCACCAGTCCCAGTTCCCCGTGCCTTCAGGAAAGGAGCAACCTTTGGAGCAAACACTGATGCTCCCACACCTCCCACCTTCTGACATCAGCAATTCTTGTATGAAAGAAAGGCAAAAACTCACGGAACCTCCTTGTAAAACTTCCTAGACTCAGTAAATAAAACAACTGTTCAGTTACTGGGTTCGTGCTGCAGCTGGACTGGCAAAAAGAGAAATATTACTCTGTGTCATGACTCTGTAGAGGTTGGTTACTTCTCCTTTCTGCCTTTCACAAAAACTTCATGGTTTGAGTTAGGCTTAGAAACTGAATTTGATATAGTTGAGAATTAGAGTTTGTTAGTCTATGGACAACTCAGGGAAAAGACACCTGTCTTCTAGATGTCTTCTGAGGTGCTGAAAGGAAGGAGCCATTATAATTTCAAAGGTCCACTTTATTTTAGGTAAGTCACACCTGTTAGCAGTTTTGTCACAGAAGCTTTTTCATTAACAGTGGTGTCAACAATAGCATTCTTCCATTTTAATTTTAAAAACAAAAAAAGTTACCCACCTTTTGACTTCAGAGTTTCCACAGATGCTGTAAAATAAAAGAAAACATTCCAGAAAACAAATTTTGCAAATGCATAAAGAAATTAAAATTGATCCTAACACCTCTTCCCTTGGTCAGTATGCTACCTATCTATGCAGAGCAGGCATTCATTTTTTTTATGCAGAGGAAAACCAACACACACATATGTTGCTTGTTTGGATAGTCTCATGGCAGATGACTAATTAACCTGCTGATTAAAAGCAATGGAAAACAAGGTCAATAGGTAAGTTATATATGGAGCTTCAATAGCTCTACTATTTTCAAGTAATGAGGATAAGAGAAGGTATAAAAACAGGTTTCAGAATAGGCACATATCAAACATAGCTGGACGGTATAGATAGAAATCACCTTTTAACAATTTCAGTAATTTGGGCAAGTTAAGCATATTTCTTTTTTGAGTTTATTGAAAAACTCAAAGTACAGAACTCTTCTAGTATTGATACAGGGGAAGATCCACTTTCAAAAGTCTTCCCTGAACACGTATTTTTTCAGTTTGTTTATTATTTTTTATAATTGCATTAACTAAATCCAAATTAATTGAACTACTACATTTCTCTTTCTTCATTATTCACACCTTCATTCAGAAGCACCGTGATAGGTTTTTATGCTGTAGAAAAGGACAGATTCATTTTTCTATAAATTGACTGTCTACTGCAGGTATTTTTTGCTCAGAATTTATATCTGAGAAAATAGAGTCATCTGATGAATGAGTCATCAAGCTTGGCTGTAAAAGGAGTTGAAAATCTTTATGCTCTCCCAAATTTGGATAAACTGGAGAAGTAGATTCCAGTCAGGAATAAGAAGAGCATCTAGCTACAACAATAAAATACAAGGGCATGGGTGCTTGGAATAAAACCAAAATAGAATAACCTACATTTTTCCTCCCCTCCACACTCTGAAGCTCCTATTTTGTGTTTTGTTCTCCATCCATTTACTGTAACGTCTAAGCAGGCTCCCTTCCTCCTTGAAAAGATAAACCTTTTAAAAGCTGAAATAAAAAATTCTCACCCTCTGTTCTTCTCAGCAACATTTGATCAATCTCAGTTCCAGAAGACCAAATGGCTGCATGCCTGCTCCACAGCCATTCATTTGCTCAAGTAATTTTGATTAAACGAGCAAATCTTTATCTCTGGCTTCACTTTTTTGTCCCTTTACCTAATCCTGTCTCAACTTAAAATCAAACCAAATAAACAAGCCTTTAAAACTTACTGTCTTTCACAGGTCTTACCATGTACTTTTACTTCTTTCTTTGCTGTTTTGGCTGTAAAAACAAACAAAAATCATATATTGACTTCTGACATGAATTAATTTAAAACATTAGGACAATTGAAAAGTAAGATAAAAAGAGGAGAATATTCACCAGTTTCCATCATTTTTTCTTTCTTGTGTGGTTCTGAAAAAGAAAAAAATCAAGTACACTTTTCTCTTCTTGTAATATTTTGTTTAGTTGCCCTGGACAATGATTTTCATGTTACTAGTGGCTGTTGGATGTGCTGTATTCCTTTGGACTCTCAGCTCAGGTGAGCCCTTCCCTACTTTCCCACATGTCAAAATAACACCTTTATAATTGTAATCAGTCTCTTCAGTGGTTTTCACACTGCGCAAACAAGGTCAGATTAGCTGTTAATAATGGACACCAAAGGATATAACTCTTATCATAAGGTGCTAGAAGGAAACTCTAGCAACAATGTAGGTTAAAATAGCTGCAGTTTTACTTCAGGTTGGTCTAAATGGAGGCCTGTGAAACAGCCTTATGTGCTTCAGGACATCCGTGATACAGTCCTTGCCTTTCTTCCCAGATGCTGGAGAATAGGCAGAGCATCTGGTCCGGCCACTGCCACTCTACAGCCATGGGAGAAGGGGAGAGGGTCCTGGCCTCTTTTACATGAATGCACAGCATGAGGGGAGCCATGGCCCACAGGAGCTAATCACCAAAACAGGATCTGGGACCTGAAGCTGGAAAGCTTCATCCACCTAAGCCCTGTACCCTCTCGCAAACTGTGACTGGGATTTACAAATTTGTAACGATAGTTTCTGTAACAGCTCTTTCCATCTTGCCAGGATGTGCTTCACAGCCCCCTCAGAGAAGGAGTAGGCGGCTTACCAGAGGGAAGAGGGAGAGACTGAACATGTCTCTCGGAAAGTGAGCGTGATCTACCAGCCAGGGCTGGCGTTCACAGTAGCAAAAATATAGATAAGCTTTTGCTGTCTGCAGATGATGTCTGCAGATGCTTTTAAACAGCATATGTAAAAGTTCCGTGTGCAGGTTTGGATACACACAGGCACATTACCTAAATTCAAGAGTATCTGAGCTGACTGATTACAAGACAAAGGCAGTTTCTATTACATGCATTTGCCCATGCTCGTTGCTTACTGGTATCTGATGATTATATTTTCTCCATGCATATTATAGGATATATTTGTATTAATGCTGTGCTATACAGTTGAGGAATATTAATGTTTAAACAGTTTCCACTTTAGAATCAAAGTATAAAGTTCCATGTTCCAAGTCATTCTGAATGTTCTGCCCTCACTAAAAGCAAGCTTATCCTTAAATTTGAGCTGTCCTTGAATTGAATAAGCAAAAAGGAACAAGAACTGCCAATAGAAAATTAAATTTGTTGATCAATAGCATTAATATGAGTAATAGTCACATTAAATATTAATTCATAATCAGTATTAATACTGAATGCACAGCAGACATCTAAAAGAGGTATACTACATGCAGAGCTAGGAAAATAATTTATATTAGAAAGGGCAGGCTGATCTGAAATATGAAAAAAAAAAACCCTCAATTGCTAAGTTTTAAACAAAATATGCCATTGCTCCATACTCCCACTCCCAGTAAGTTTGTATTGAGCAAAGCATCTAGTTCTACCTGAAATAAAATATTCATTTTTGTCTGAGTTTTTAAATCTGAGGAGCTAACATATATATTTTAAAGCAAAATGTAGTTTCTAAAATAAAGTTTTGCTCTGAGTTTCTAAAAAAAAGAAAAAAATAATTTGATTTTTATTTTTCTGTTTTTACCAAAAATATTGATGGAATTTCATCACAATTTCATAAGCAATATCTTTCAGCCAAAACATACACTTTAAAGCATCAAGACTAGTTGACTGAATTCAGGGACTCAGCTTTAATATGGTTATATAAAGCACATTTTAATGTCTTTATTATATAGAGTATATGCATTTAAAATATCATAGGTGCTTTATAGTCACATTATACATGAGACATGACATTCAGTGGAAATGGTCGTGAAGCAGGTTGATGTTATAAAAACAATGAGCCAGGAATATGATTTTCCCAGCAATATGGAAAAGTGATGGAGCTAGAGAGTAAGCTGGTGTTAAATAGTTTACTGCCTGAATAAATGTTACATTTTCTTGAAGGCATTCTGCCTTGGGTGGCAATCCTAGTATAGGTCAAGGAGGAGAAACATAGCAAAAAGTGAGAGGACAGAAGTTTGGGACTCAGTAGTTTGGCTGACTCAATGAGTTTAATCATAACAACAGCTGCAGCTTTGGTTTTGTGTAGCCCAAGTGCTCTTCAGAGTATCCAATTTCATATAGATATTTTAGGAGTCATTCTGTGAAATGAGAATTTTGATTGGTTTCGTGGGGTTTTCTGTTTTGCTATTGCTCAGGACTGCTTCCTGGAAACTGAAGGAAATGTAATTATGACTTTAGTGGTTCTGAGGCAATTATTTTTCCCCCTCATTTTAAGATCTGTCAGCTCTCATGAGATCAGGGAACAGTATGACATTAACAACACTCAGCAAGTGTTTTTGCAAAGTATAAAATTTTCCATTTATTTAGCTTTATTTCCTGTTTTTCAAAACTGCAAACATTAAGGAAGTTCCATAGAGTTTCTTTTATAATAGTTTTACTTCCAGAAGCATATGAAATAAGATCCTTTCCCATGGGGAAAAGACAAAAAATAATAACACAGAATTTGACATCAAGCATTTCTGGTGAAATCTGATATGGTATGAAATTTCAGGTGATTCCTGCTCTGATATTTTAATGGAACAAACTGAAACCTTTCATTACATGAGCTGCAAACTTCAGGAAAGTTCAGACCTAGATCTTTCCTTTTTGTTACAGGTTATCATTGCTTGATCTCAATGTCTTTTTTTTCTTTTATTTTTTATTTTTTTCTTTACTTATGTGTAGTTACTATGACACATGAAAGGATATTGCCAACTGTAGACAAATTAGGCATTTGCCATGACATTTGTAATTCTTTTTATGTTTAACCATTTTTGTATGTATATGAGACTACACAACATGATTTTATTCAGGAAACTTTTGCTGGTAATATATTATTTTTCTACCATGCATGGAACTGAGATTTGATTTAGTTTGACATTTCACTATCTTTATAAGCTCTGATGCTTTGAACAAATGATTTTCTTTTTTATGAAAATTGGCAAAGTTATGTACAACATGCCCATAAAACCATATAAATGTATTTTTTGTTTCATTACTAGTGACACAATCCTAGACACCCCTGGAGCAGATGGGAGACAGAGAAGAACCTGAACCTGCCTCTGCAGTTCTTCCCTAAGCCACACCCTTCCCTAAAGTGCAAACAGTGCTGAAAAGCATCTAGGCTGGCACGTTTGCTGTGGTGCACTTTAATCTTTACTACCAGGATGGATAGTCACAAACTGTGACCCTCTGCCATCTGCCAGGAGACAACAACTTATATCCCATCCTAATTTGTATAGCTATGTGTGCACATATATGTGTGTGTGCGCACATGTGTTATTTCCTAATTCAGATAAAGCATTCATGTCCAAGAAGTGTTCAGAAAAGTAAAAATTATATATAGAATCACACAGATTGAGAAAAAGTTTAAATAAATGGCATTTCAAGTGGATTCGCTGTTCTGTGGTATGCACCACATGTTAAATAACCAACACCATTCTGTTTGCACTCAGTAGCTGCATAAAAATGGTGTTTTCTGTACTGTTGTTTAATTTTTGCCACAAGTATTTCAATGAATCTAGTTTTATATTCATTAAAGCCTACTGTTGTTGTATTCCATGCAGTGTCTTGAATACTTAAATCCTTAGAGAGTAGAAAGTTAGCCTGGTCTTACAGTCTTGTAATCTTGGTTTTATAGGCTATATGCCTGTCATTTCCCTTCTCAGACCTTCATATCATGTCGGCTAATTAAAACCAGATGAGACAGGGTGGTAAAGCTCTCCAAGATATCCTTTCATTAAGAATATTGTGAACATAGCAGCTAGATACAGAAAAGGTCCCTTTAGTGCCTCCTGTTAAAGGGAAAGGTTGCAATATGAGCTCAGTCACGTTATTAGACCGGAGATAACCCACATGAGAAAGTTTTGCATCAAACTAGATTTTTCCATTTCTCCTGCTCCCAAGAAGTACTTGTTCTGTTATATTTTACTGCCATTCTACTTACTGGATCAATGTAGAAAAACCCACTACCACCATATGCTTTGATTTATCAAGATAATGGACTGGACAAATATATTTCTTTCTGGAATAAGAACACACCAAGGAAACCCCTTACTTGGTGAGATCATGCCATGCATATACCTGCTCCTCTATGAATGAACATCTTTTGAGGTGGGTAACAAACAGTTTTCCTGATGGATTTTTGTGAAGAAAAGGAAAGCATGAGACAGTTCTCTGTATCAGTATCCTTGTATTAGAAGTCCGCTACTATGTTGGGAAATATTTGGGAAAAAACATTGTGCAAAGAAAAGAAAGAAAACAGGCCTGGGTGAAACACAAATGCCTGCAGTCCAATCTATTGGGTCTGTAGCTTTTCTTCACAGACAGAAAGCAAGGGCATCAAAACTGAGGATGGAAGTCTTTACCACTGAGAAATGTCTCAGAATCCCCAAATAAAGTAGAAGCCTCCAAAAGGATTTAAAGACTTTTCTGCAGAAGATTATGCTTTTATTCAAGCTTTTGATACTGGAGGGTTATACTTGGGTCATTTTGCTTAACAAAATAAATAAGTAGTTGGGGGGCAGGAGATGAAGATGTTGCCTCATATCAAAACACTTGCTTTCACTAGTTGCCTTAGCCTCATTTTAATACAGCTCATTTCTTGTTTAATACAGCTCATGCATCATTCTGGATACATGACTGAAACTCAGAGAGGGAGCTAGTATTAGGATAGACACCATCACATTGGCCAAGGTCTGAAATTTTGGGTGAATATGGTCAGTCCTCAGCAAAGGCAAGCTAGACTCTTGTGTTTTCCTCCTCCCACAAAATCCTCCCACATTACCGTATATCAGTTTTGCTAGAAAAGTCATTATGAGGAAGAGGCTGAACTGGTCATATCTTGGTAAACCCCTCTTTATGTTTTAGAGGAGTCAACAGGCTCTGCCTTTTCCTCAGAAGGCGTATACAACCAAAAAAACCCATCTTGAAGTTAGAATAACTGTAACAGTGCATGGTCTTCCATGTTATGTAGACATACTTGAACACAGATTGCTAGAAAACTTCATTCAAGTCTAGTACACCTTTTCTTACTCATCGGCAAGCTAGATGGAAAAAAAAAAAAAAAAGAAAAAAGAAAAGAGGTGATCAAGAGGTGCATTGAGCATTGTCCCTAGGATGTGAGACTAGAAGCTGGGGTCATTCTTAGATTTCAGATCCTTCTCTGAAGCTGATGAGAACTGTCTTCCCATACTTGAGTAGGCAGAAAGTCTATCTTCTTCTTTTAGAACATCAGGTTGCATTAACACAGAGGGAAAGCAAACACCTTTTTTTCCACAAGGCTCCAGTATAATTATACTGAAGCCTAAAGACAAAGCTGTCTGTTAGAAAACAGACAGGTACTTTTTCCTCTCCAGAGCCTGAAATAATCTGTTAGTTTCTGCAAAAGTTGCGATAATCAAGAGAAAAGGAACCATCATAAAGAGGAAATGGAAAGAATGCAGATTTCTGTCTGCCCTGCCAGCCTGGCAAAGCTCCTCTCAGAGGAAGAACATTCCCCAAGGACTCAAATCACAGGCAAATCAGTTAGTTGCTCAAGTCAACACTCTTGAAGCGCATACTTATGTAAATGTAGAGTGTATTTGATCACTCCTAGGAAAACACCACACTTTCATCACTTTTGCCAGATGAGAAGGGGAAGGTGTGCATCTTACGATTTCCTATAAGAAGGAGCAGAACCAATACACAGTGTGGATGTATTCATAGACATTCACAGATGCCTAATTTCCCATTGAAATAAAAATCTTTTTGATTTAGAATTCTTAAAAAGAAAATTAGGTTAATCCTACAATTCTGACTAGGGAACTACCTGTCTTCAAAACTGTTGTACCACCCATGAACAGCATTCTGTGAAATCCTTACATGTTATGAACAGAGCCCTTGTGAAAAGATCAGTTCTTAATGCCTATTGCTAGCACTAATTTGTTTTAAGAACAAATTAACTTCACTAGTCTCAGGATTTCTGGCACGGCCATTCAGGCTAAGGCTCAGCTGGCAAAACAAGTAATTTAAAGAAACATTGTGATTCTTTAATGCAGAGAGCTAGTGTCTGCCAGTAGATCTTTACTTGTGAAAAAGCTTAAACTGTTATTTCCTTTTAAATAGGGATCTAAGGAGTACTTTCAGCCTTTTGAGGGCTAAGATGGCTAAGCTGGTCAGATGCAGAGTATTTCCAGTCAATCCCCAATCAGTAGAAGGAGACTTTATTGGATTTAGAAAAATCCCGTGTTCAATCACACCTGTTTGAACCAGGAGACCCTCTAGGGAGGGCATGTCTACATCTCTCCAGGTGGAACTTCTCAAAGGAGGGCAACGAGCAAAATGGCACATTACAGAGCGTAAGATCAGGTGCAGCAGTTATATACACGCTCATAGACCACAGCAAGGTGAAAGTAATTCAGTTTTCTTAATAGTCTCTCATTGAGAGGTAAAATGAGTCATATTATTTTGTAATTGATTTATGACAAGAGCATACCCACTGAGGGTGGTCATAGCTTGGATGGTGCTCAGCTATTACTACTTGCTTGTGCTTTAACTTGTTCATACTCCACCTTCTTTTGACAAGGGAAGGACTTCTGCTTCAAGCTCTGTAACCCATTGAGAATCTGAGTCTGGAACAGACATTGCAGAAGAGAAAGAAAACTTTGAAGTAAATACCAGTTCTAGGTTTTGCCTGTCATTAGGCAAACATGGTGTGCAGATAAATTAGCTAATTCAGTAACAAAAACATTAGACCCTAAAAATTAATGCAATGAGATCCTAAAGGAATAGATTTAATTCAAAGTGAATGAACTTAGTACAGGAGCTCTAACTGTAGCTCCTGACTTAGAGCTGGGTACTGATGTCATTTAGCCCAAAGGAGTAGGGTAGAACGAGGCAGCGAGCAAAAGCTTTGGTATATTTGCTCTCAGAACATAAGTCAAAGGATGGGCATATGGTTAAATATTTCAAAAGGCTTTTTTGACTGCCGTAACCAGGACAAGAGCTTCTTCAAAGGGTATTTGCAGAGGCAGCGCCATGAAGGAGGACATTGACACAAAGCGCTAGAAGTGTGCAGCTCAGTCAATAAAATGCTGTGAGGAGTGTACTGTATGCATGAAATAAACCTAGCAACCTCTATTTGCAAAATATGTAAAGCTCCAAACTTGGGCACTCCAAGCAGCTGTTATAGAAGAGAAAAAACTCATCAGATTATTTGTGGCACCCTGCAGACTAAAGTGGTACTGTGCATTGGTAATGACTTGGTTTGTACTTATGATACTAGACTGCAACATCTTAATAAAGAAACTTTCAAATCTGTAGTTGATATAGACCTGTATGATGATGTGAGAAAATTTATATTTAAGAAACACCACAGTGAAGCATATTGTGTTTTCACTTGCTCTCTCTCTAAAACATAGCACTGCCATATCCAAGAACATCATAGATTGTAGATGTCATATAATCATATACAGAATATATACTACAGAACTGTAGTCCACACTACTGCTCCCTTGAAAATCAAGTGCTATTTTCATAATGGTCTCAATGATCAAGATGAGGCCCATTTATTCCCTTCCTAGGAAAGCAAAGGTGATACCACTTCCAAAAGACTAACACCAGGGAAGATAATCATATATATAGTGTATGTGATAGTCTGGATTCAACAAAGCCTAAGCACGCACTTAAATGCTTTGCTGACTCGAGATAGAGTTAAAGATATGTTAAATGTTTTGCTGAAATTGGGCCCAATTCTTGCCAAAAGTGCACTTAAATCATGAAACAACTTCAGGGTTATGAAAGATTGCCAGACTCAGAACAAAACACTTTAAAATACCTTTTCCATAAAGAGTGGACACTTAAATAATCCTTTTAGCTCTGATTTGTATTTGAATAGCATTTAATTTTGACCCTCTTTTGTTCTTATTATTGTTACTTTCATGTATTAAATAATTTCTTTTTTGTAGTGAACTTGCTCCCCCTGCCTTGCTTTTAAAGTAATGCCATTTTTGTGTTAGTAATACAACAGTACTTCGCTGCATTGCATAGACTGAACTGTGGCTTTTAATAATGTCTGGTAATAACAAAAGAAACAAGGCTGCATTTTTAGTACAAGTGTCTTCACGGTTCACTATGATGTGAAAGGAAGTATAGGAAATTATTTTAACTCTATATGATCCTGAAACAGAGGATACTGTAAGGAAGGTATAAACACAACAGTAGTATACCAGGCTATGAGACTGGGCATTTCAACATCCTAGCAAAAGTAGCAAAAGTATCCTGAATTCTAGGCCATTTACTCAAAAAGATTTTAAAATCGGTGAATAAAAACTGGATTTCAGATTAGAAAGCTTAGTGTAAAATAAGCTATTTCATTCTCCATTTAAATAAATCCTGTATGTAAAGAATTCAAGGCTGTAAAGTAAAATCTTCTAACATAGGAAAATTCTTCCCCTTTGAGGGCATATATTGTGACATT
This sequence comes from Mycteria americana, assembly GCF_035582795.1. Classification (NCBI taxonomy): domain Eukaryota; kingdom Metazoa; phylum Chordata; class Aves; order Ciconiiformes; family Ciconiidae; genus Mycteria; species Mycteria americana. The sequence continues at coordinate 58,989,860 of NC_134367.1, forward strand.
AGTCAAGAATTCATTTTTCCTTTCCCATTCAGAGTCAGATAACGATCCAGTTTACATAATCCTGTGGACAATTTAAGACCTCCTAGTTGCAATAGTTTTTCAGACTTGAGCTGGGATGAAAATGTCAGTGGGTTGGAATGATTTGTGGAATTGGTCTCCATCCACATAATGGATTCCTGCAGATATTAAGAAGTGTTTGAGTGATGGACTACTGCAATAGCAGCAAGGTTTTAGCTGCTGAGGGTATAGTGCATTCCTGGCAGACCAGGACCAGAGTCATCTGCAAGGCTTCACTAAGCCTAATGGAAGCTCTCTGGGACAAACAGGTGAGAACCAAGACCCAGTTTCTCCTATCCTTCTACAGGTTGCTGGGGACTGAGATTAGATAATTTCCACCTACTGTGCAAAGACAGCCAAGCCTATATCTCTCCCTTTAAAAGCAGAAAGAAACTGAGAAAGTCAGAGAAGATAGGATATTTAACTACCCAAAGAGTTAAAGTGGGAGAGAGGAAGAATTATGTTAACCTGGACCAAAAGGAAAGCCTCTGTGATTCAAAAGGACTATAGAATGATCCTGAACCTAAACCCAAGGACCCTGAGCAGCAGGATTAATACAAGTAGGGTTTCATTATTTTGTTTACCACTGCATATTCATCTGCTACCTGAGTGAAGATTTATTTTGTCTGGAAATAAACTGCAAAGCCTATCCTTATGCATGCAATAAGCTACCTCTATCATTTGTCCCTGAAGAGTTAAACTGTAAACCCAGAAAATAAACACTGAGAATGGCTGTGCTTACTTTATGAAAACCTCTGAGAAGGTTAACATCAGGGACTAGAAAACTGAACAGAGTATGCCAACTACAAGAAGAATTTGCTGGGTAACAACTATACCACAGAAATACATGCAGAAATGCAAAGCAGGGGCAGTGGCTGCTTATAAAGAGAAATTTCAGGGCACATAGGGGAACTCAGACATAAGATCCTGAAAAGACTGCAGGATGGCAAATTGTACTAGGGCCATGTTCATGTATAGTGAAAGAGAAGGAAACACTGTTCCCCTCCTTTTCCTCTTTTCAAAAGTACTTATATGGGGGTGTGTAACATACAATTTATACTGGGTTTTGATGCCTCTTCTTTTGGGCAATATACCTACACAAGAAGAGAATAAGTAGGTGAATGGATGATGGAGGGGGTGTCGTGTTGTGAGCAAAATACATCCCTGATGTGTGACTTAAGAGAGCTACCTGACTGTGAGAAACCTGAAAAAGAATCCATGATAATTTTGCTTGTGCCACTACGTTAGTAAATCATTCAACAGATGTGCTGAATTTTATTAATCTTTTGTAACATTTACATGGTTTTAGCATCCTTTCTACCTAATTCTGTTCTGTAGGTGATCATTAAAAGACAACCAATGAGCCCAGCTCTTTAACAAACCTTTCCTCCATTTTAAAGCATACCTGCTGTCCCATAAACTTTGTGTTATTTCTTTCTTTTTAAGTAGAATAGCACCTGTTATACTGTATGGCAAGTACAAACATTCTTCCCTGCTCCCATTTTAGTTGCTGTTGCTCACCTTGAACCAAGAATTAAAATAATTTGTCTGTTAAGTAAGTACTTCCCATCATCAGTAGATACAGTTCTTCCTGCATTAGGCAGAGTGATCTGAACCTCTTAAACCAGTCTTCTGACCAGTTTTTTCAGTATAGTGTTCATTCTAATATTCTGTACTTACCTCATGAACTCGTTTCCTAGATAATGTCCTGTTTTTTTTTTTTTTTCTTTCTGCTTCTTACCAACAGTGGAAAAATCAGACACAATAATATAATAATAATAATAATAATAATTCCAGCACAACTGACAGAGTCAGTTTGAGAGGTTGGATGCAGCTGACATCATAGAATCATAGAATGGTTTGGATTGGAAGGGACGTTACAGGTCATCTAGTCCAACCCCCCTGCAATGAGCAGGGACATCTGCAACCAGACCAGGTTGCTCAGAGCCCCGTCCAACCTGACCTTGAATGTTTCCAGGGATGGGGTATCTACCACCTCTCTGGGCAACCTGTTCCAGTGCCTCACCACCCTCACAGCGAAGGATTTCTTCCTTATATCTAATCTAAATCTATCCTCTTTCAGTTTAAAGCCATTAGCCCTTGCAATGAGCACTTAAAACTGGCTATTTTTCTGTCATACTTATTTTATTCTTTCTGAGTCCAAACTAAATTTCACTGATTTTCAAAGGGGAAACGGTGCTCAAAAAAGTGTTTCTATTATGAACCCAAAGGGAGTAATGAATGAGATTTTTTTTTTCACGTGTATGGAGAGGAAGATGGTAAAAATTAGGCATTAAATACCAGTAATTAGGCAGTTAAGTGACAGTACAAAATCTGTTAAACATACTGTAAAATTAAATTAAAAATTGCAAGACCATTCCAGGGAAATTCTAAGCTGTAATTAGGATTTAATTTTTACAATGTTGAAAAGAGTTAGATCTGATTTTTAAATCAGGCAAATCATCAGGGAAAAGCGCTATCACTGGTGCTTAAAGAAGGTGCAGGAGCGTTGTGTATAATGCGAGGTTATCCCATGAGAGGAGTCACAGACTTCAGCCACAGTTCCCATCCCTGACCCCAGCTAAGGGAGCTCGGTGGCACCGGGGTTCCTCGCTGCCTTGACTGCCAGGGAACACAGTCACCCTTCTGTTAATTCAGTTGCAAACACTCCCTGCGGGGTTTGAGCCTGTGCTCCCTTCTCTGCCCTGCACCGCCATGCGCTTGCTTTCCTCACGGTGCCAAAACGGACCCAGCAGACTTACCACGCCGAGGTGTAACGTGTCAGTGCCCCACCGCTGACACCTGGACCGCTCACCCGGCAGAGAGTTAGCGATAGCTGCGGGGTGCGATATGCGGCGTGGTGTGGGAGCTCTTCCCGGGGATGGGGGCAAGGGGGGAGGTCTCCCTCCCAGCCGCCTGTCCTGCCAGAGGATGGCAGGATGACTCAGGTGGTCACCACCTACATCCCAGGCTCTGAGGAACCCTCCAGTGGTCTCCCTCCCAGCTGCCTGTCCTGCCAGAGGATGGCAGGATGACTCAGGTGGTCACCACCTACATCCCAGGCTCTGAGGAACCCTCCAGTGAACATGGTGGGCCCAGCACACACGGAGTGCCTGAGGAAATCCTGTGAAGGAAACCCGTGCTCCTCCTCAGGGAAAAGAGATAGGTATTTTGTAAGGCTAGGTCGCTCTCAGACCTGTCCTGCTGGTACAGCTGGGGAGGCAATGCACCGTGGTGAAAGAAGAGGAAATGGCAGCGGGATTTGGGATGGGGACATCATAAGACTGTAAATTAAGAAGACTAGTGTCATGAAATATCTTCAACTCTGGTTTCTCCCTTCAGAATAGCATTGCTTGCATAAATCTGTTTGCTTTAAAGCCAAATACTATGCTCTCCAGCCCAGCTTCAGATGGGTGCCAGAGAAGTAATTTTTTTTTCCAGTTCGAGAAAACACTACATTTGAAAATATCCACTTTGAAAATCAAGTAAAAGATATTCATTGAGGCTGGTTTCCTAGAGCAGCCATCAGTTTCCAGATGCAGAAGTTCTCATAGATTTCCAAACTCCACATTCACTTTCTTTGCTTTCTCTGTATAAATATATGGAGATAAAAATAGCGCACAGTGTATTAGGCAGGGTTTTCTTCACCAGTGACATGAAGACCAGGGACATACACGATGTAGAAGCACTGGAAGATGACCAGCTGTGCTCTCAGTCTGTTCAGTCTGTTAATAGGACTAAACCTTCAGCTTTAGGCATTCTGAGGTACAGGTTGTGTTGTAATAAGATATGTGGAAGAAAATGAAATATGAAATTGGATAATGTATTTAATTTACTGTACTAATAGGCAGCAGTCTAGTTACGATATTGCCAAACAAGCATATTTAATATTTTGCTATGGTGAGTTATTCTGGGGGTAAATTAATTTTCAGAGAACAGTGCCATTTGGGGAGGGAAACAAAAATGTAAAAGTCAAAACCTACTGCTCTTTATCACTTTTAAGGCAAACTAGATATTTAGAAATGTGTCAGAACAGACAAACTAATTTTATTTTTCCATAAGAAGCCATGCCAGTTTTTCCCCTTTTCTTTATCTTAAGCAGATTACTGTCATCACCATTCTTGCCAGCAAGCAGACTCATTGGAATATTTTTCAAAAATGAACACAAATATTGGATGCAAGCAGGTGGAATGAATTAATTATAAGCATGTGGTTCTAACAATGATTTCTGCAGTGTACTGTCAAGACACCTAAGGGTCTAGCTACACAACGCACTTTGGCAACAAAGCTGCTTTAAGAAATTATCAGTTACACGGATATAAATGTTTGTGGAGCCAGACTTACTGAAATGATCCAGACTGAACACCCTGGCACACACACACACACATTTCTAGGACAGTTTTTAGCTCCAAGCCATGGCAATGGTGTGGTTTACACTGTTCTCCCAGTTGTGTTAGCACAACTGAACATGGTGTCAAACAAACACAGCAGGCAGGGACTGGGAGCATCTGGAAATGGTGCTTCTAAGGCTAGCTTCACACAATACATTGTACAGCTGTACATTATGCCCTATGCTAGCCTATATCAACTGCAATTCCAGGCTACAAGTCCTTTTGTGGTAGAGGCAACTGAAGATTGCACTGATCCTTGACCAATTCCCAATCTCCCCTACTGATGCAAGTTATTATTCCCTTATTCGGTGGAGGTGATCTCTGAGATAGATCACCGAAAAGGTCTGAATTAGAGAACGACAACTAGAGAACAATCTTAAAGAAAGAAAAAAGAAAATAAAAAGGTTCCAGATCCACTTAGATCCAAATAGCCACATATAGTGGGATCAGCTGGAGGCAAGAAGCAGCAGAGGGGGTGGGCTGGCCACTCCTGTGATGCCAGCACCAGGCACAGCTCAGCAGCACAGACCCTGGTGCAGCAGCGGCCGCCCTACTTTGGAGTAGAATAATATTATGGGTTTATATTGATCACATTTGACATGAAAATTCCCATATTTTTGTTAGTTCATTTAAAATGTAGTAAAACTACAAATATCCTGAATATTTAATTGTTATTAATTATATTGGGTTTTATTAAATTATGCAGAAATGTGACTTGGCATTTTTGAAGATGGTTGTGAAGCAGAACAGATCAGAAATCAATAAAAGCTTGTAGATTTTTACAATCCAATCTGAATTCAGATATGAATTTATGTCACTATTTTGTTTAAAAAAGTTTGCTTGTCTTTTCAGGGCATATTTATGATTATCTAAGAGCTCCATTTTTGTAAAACCTACTGTGAGACCAGCACTTTGAAAAATCAGTTCCCCTTCTTGAAAGGCTCGAATACAGTTTCACATGGAAAGTAATTTCTGTAAATACTTCTTTTTAAAATCAGTCTTTAGATTCAGATTCATTTCTTGGTCTCAAGCCCTGCAGAATGGCCCAATATGACACCTTACAGCTGCCATGAGAGGACAAGCAACCATAACATTAGAGATCAGTGCAAATGCTGCTGTTCTTAACAAGGATTTCACATACAAGTTATCACAATAATTTAGAGCAAACAGACAAAACCCCCCAAACCACTGGCTTTTGTATAATCCAGCAGATGGTGCTATGATGCAATAAACTGGTTCAAGAACACAAGAAATACACTGAATGTGAACATTTTATTCCTTTACCTGGTGCTGCTGCTTTTTTGGTGGCTGGTTTGGCTGCAGGAGCTTTTGCTGGCTCTTAAAAAAAAGAGAACAAATTAAACCAATTACTACAAAGCATTGTCTCTTAAAAAAACCCAGAAATCTGAGGAAAGGCTTCCAATGAGGTACAGCCTGTAGCAATTATTTCACTGGAGAGTTAGACAAAGAGATTACCCAAGGAGAAAAAAGCTGAGTTGCCTTCAATAAACTCAAAGGCATCAACAAAATAGCCAGCCGAAGGGCTAATAAACTCTTGCCGTTAGGCACTGACTCACTTCTTTTAGTCTTTTCTGTCTAGTAATTCAATATCTATTGGCAAAGCAGAGCAAAGAACGTATCTAGGGGTTCGGGCATGGCCTCGCTGCTCAGGCAGCAGCTACGGGCTGGGAGCCTCCGCATTTGGTCTTGCAGCTATGAGAGCAGAAGGTCCTGAACTGGCCTACAGCAGCTGGCAGGGATTCACTGCTGTGAATTCAGTAGTGGTGTTTCTTGGGATCCCACAGCTATTTAGGGTGGCATCCTTTCCCCTAATCTGAATCTCTCCCTGATGAGAAAAGGTAAAATTGGTCTACTTCTGCAAAGTACATTCACAGACATGGCTACACCAGGAATCTCTCTCCATCCTGAGAACAACTTCATGTTTGATCCTCCACTTGAAAGAGCAACTGCTGGGTTCTCCTAGCAGAGAAATAGGCCCTCTCAGGCTGCTTAACCGTAGTTGGTCTTTTCATGAAACATTTGCACTATCCTCTCTTTGCTGAGGTAGGACATTTCATTGCAGAATGAAGGTCAAAATGATGACAGGTATGTGCATCCCCAAGCAGACTGGGAGAAGCTCAGCCGTGCATAGAAGAACCTAACTAGCCTACTGGATTTATTTACTCTTTACTAGTTTTTAGTTAATCGTTTTTATCCTCGAGAGCTATTAAAACAGACTGTACTTAAACCATGATAATTTAACAAATATCCATAAGCTAAACTCCACCCACTTCCATAATGGATTTTTTATATCAACTAGAAAATCCTCTAACTTAAAATTCACATTTCCATTCTGTGAGAGGAAATAATTAATCATTTTAATCACAATCTGAATTACAGAATGCCAAAAAAATGTTAGTTAATCCTTCACATCTGTCACTGTGTTATTACAAAGAAAAAGAATATGGCTAAATCAGGAATGTAATTTTGAGTTCTTCCCCTCCAGTCTTTTGAGAAGTTCATAAAAAATGCATCAGATTGTCTCATGAAACAGAATGAAAACAAAATATAGTTTGCATGTGTGGGATTGTTTTATTTCCATCCATTTAAAAGTCTGTAGCAGACAATTATAACCTAACTTAGTTATTATCACAGCATTGTAATTACTTGGGGTGCTCACCCCTCCTTCAGGGAAATATGTAGAAGACCTTGAAGAATAGTTTACTTAGTATTACTTTCCTGAGTGCCTGTTCTTGCAGACAAAACAGGAGATCCAACACGCATTCTACAAGTGACAAGATGGACTTAATACAAAACTGCAGGACTCCTGCATTTATTCCCTTCTGAGCTCTCAGCTAGAGCTTGATGGCTAGTGAGACATTTTTTTTTAGTTTTATAACGAAAAAAAATAATAATCGTAATATCTGTGAATATCTGTGAATCGTAATATCTGTGAAAAAAAATTAAGCTAGGATTTTTTTTTTGTACCAAATTTTTATTTTCATTTGAAATATTTCATTTCTGAGCAACTAAAATGATTTTAATTGAGGAAAAAATTTGAAATTTATGATATTTTTGACAAAAAAATTCTGTAATTTATTTATTTTTTATTTAAATTTTCAGTAGCATTGAAACAAAAGTGCCAAATCTTTTAAACTTTCTTTCATAAGTATATGCTTTTTAGTTTGTAATTCACAAATTATTTCAGAGCTAATGACTCTGCATCTTTATATGAACAAGTTTCAGCTGAAAATTTCACCCTGCAAATTTCACTCATGCGATGGAGCTGGGAAGTTTTGCCATGACAGCTGCTGGGGAGTTCTCCCATGAGAGGAATCATGTGCCCAAATCAATAGATCCTTTAAGACCTGCTTGTAAACAGGCAGTTATTTCACTAACGGGGCATTACTTGTAGAGTAAGTCCATTGAGTCTTTTATTCAATGTTTCTGCAAAATTTGAGCAGGAAAGCAATATATAAGCTTTTCTTGATTGCCAAAAGAAATCTTTTAATAAATTCCTGCAAAACTAAGGATGGCAGGGGATTCTTCTGCCATACAGGTCTGGAAAGATCATATATGGAGATGGGAGTCAGTGCATTCTTTAATCACGAATTTGAATAAGATTTCAAAACCCCATAGCTTTCCTAATTTTTCTTATATACTATACTTTCAGAACAGATATCTAAGCAGATGAAGTCTTGCCAATGAAACTGTCTTATATCCTTACTGTGTTGAGGCATTGATGCTTGCAAATTTGCAGAAAAGGAAGGTGTAAGAGTTCCCTTATTAATAATACCACGTTCTCAGCACATTCTTTGGTTATTTACACAGAAGAGTCCAGCCCTTACCTCTCTTCTGCCTCAGAAGTCTATGTCTGAATCTGAGGTAACTAGATAGGTGGGGCCCTTTTTTTGCATTTGTGAAGATAAATTTGGTGGTCCTCAGCACGTTGGACTCTCAGTCTTCTCAGCCCACTTACCAAAATTGCTGCCACTGAGAGCATGTTCAGCTGAGACCTCATGTGACATTTCCTTCCCAGTGAAACCTTTGTTTTTGAAGACAGTGATAGAAAAGAGGGGAAGGCAAAACTGTCAGTCACAAAGAGGATTGTGGAATTAGAAGCAGGATAAGAATGGATTTAGAAAGTAGGAGGCAGCTGAAGTCTAAACATGTCATTTTTCAATTATAAATGGTGTAGCTACTTTCTTTTTTGTATTTTCAACAATTCAATAACTATTATTTTGGATTATTGAAACATGCTGTTTGAAACTATATGACATGTGAAAGAGATCACAACCTATGGCACAGTAGTTTCTTACTTTTGAGTTCTTTGGACACAGCAGCTTCTTTTCTATCTGTAAGATAAAAAAAAACATACGCATAAAAACATAGTTAGGAAAGATATAGGTAGATAGAAAATGGCAGTGTGTGCTTTAGAGGTGAAACAACTTATCTGCTGCAAGGTGTATTTGAATGTTGCAGTGAATCAGTTCACTTCTGTTTCATGGTACAGTTGCACTAATTTAACCTTTAGTGTAAATGCAACAAACCCTGTGTGAACCTGAACATTTTTGTTTAATTTCCGTATTGTAATATGTGAGATTTGACATGTGCTTGAGTTACCATGGCTTACATGTACTATCTGAGCCATGGTTGCTCACCATGTGCACATTGTCAGGTTGCAGAAATGCAAGGGAAGATGCGCTGGGAGCCGAAGAATAGAGACATGTAATGAAAGGCATTATCTTCCTACAATTGTTATGGTTGTTCCATACACTTGAGGCCTAGTTTGGAAGGCTCCACATAACACCTAGCCAGAACTCCAGCTGCCACATATTTCCCACATGCCAAAACAAATGGAAGATTTACAGCTAAAGAGAAGAGAGGGAGAATCCAAACCATCCCTCCAGTCCAGCCTGAGGAAAGATCCCTGCTTCTCCAAACTTTTCCCAATGTTCAATTAAAGTTCAAGCTAATGCATTTCTTTCATATTTGTGAAAAAAAGCACACATACGACTCTTACAAAAACTGCGCCAACATGGAATAGCTTATGAACCTGAAGAAACTCAGTCAGTCCCACATATTGACCATGTAAGAGTAGGCAAAATCTGTCCCTGGTTGATTTAAATAAAGTTAAAATAACTCAGGTATATCAAAATACAGCATGGCCAGGCAGCCTACCAGAGAGACTTAACTGAGCTGTTCAGTCTCATCTTCAGTTAAGGTGGCATTTTTGTGCCACTTTTTCGTAGGACTTTTTTCTGACGGCTGAGAGAAGATTTGGAATCTTTATTAAGTAGATGTAAGTGGGCAGAAATACTCAGCAATAGCTTCTCTCTCCATTATAATTCTTGGTGCTATTCTACCTCAGGGCTTTTATCTGGGTACAAAACCCAGTCATTTTTATAACCATACTTGGGGCCTTATGTACCTTTTTCACTAGTCTCACCTGTACAACTAAGAAATGGTTCATGGAGATCCTGTGAGACAGGAAGCAAACAGATGCACAGAGTAGTGGTATAAGTTACTCCCCTGGGTGCCCATAAGGAAATGAACATCCCCTCTAATAATCTATAGTGTGCCTAGAATATAGGCTGGATAATGCTTATGTCCACAACATATATGAATGAGAAATTACTTGTGCTCTTAAACACTAATACAAGAAATACTTCAGGGCAGAAGCTGCCAAAATAAGTAGCTTCCAAAACCAAGACTATCCCATTACTGATAATAATACAAAGTTGCTTCAGTTTCTGTTGCTCTCTAAATTGCTGTGAAGAAGTTGATATGAGATAAGGTAATGCGAATGACTGCCAAGTAGTCTAATAAAAAGTCTTGAAAAATTCAGAGGAAAATACATTTCTATTTGGGTGATATGCTGCTCTGAACGGAAATGTTTCTAGGTTAATCCTCTGCTTCCACTAACTCTCTGTGAAAGCATGTTTTGCAGGCATTACTTCAAAGTATGATAATTACCACATTTAGATGAAATTAATCATGAGGCAGCTTTCAGCCACGTTATCTGGCTAAGGAGCCTATTGAAGCCTTCAAGAAGTGCCTATTAGTTGCCAGATATGGAAATTTTAAAAGGTGTATATTGCAGCGATATGAATCATTTATCACAATAATCTTCTATTGCTGGAGGTTATAAAAAAAATAAATAAATTGGTGGCATCATTTACAATAACAGACTGGATCTAAATAAAGCCTTCAAGTTCTTTCTTTCCTTTTTTCATATAAGTCATCATTTATTAGGACAACCGACTTTAATATATTTTAGAGCCATAATTTGTGTTCAAAGAATCAATGTTTTTTTCCATCCTCTGAAATACATAACATATAGTAAATTCTGAGTAAATAGCTGGACAATTTTTCCAGTAAGAAAATCTTATAATCTGGGGGGTTTTGGTGTATTTTTGTTTTGTTTTGTTTTTTAAGAGCAGAAAAATTACCAATAGCTGATTCCAATAGCACATGTTGATATGAAAATGTGAATATTTTTATTCTTAGGCTACTCTTTTCAAGCCAAGGTTCCTAAAGTTCAATTTCTAACGCCATACTTGTGCAGCTAGGCTGAAATGATTTACAGAAAATTGTCCAGAGGAGATTTTGTAGGACCTTGAACCATGGATGTTCCTTTGAAGGTACATAGCATTTACATCTAGGCACCTCACACTTGAATGAAATAAATGACCTAGTTGTAAAGAACTGAACAATTGGTAGATCTCACAGAAGGAGGGAAAACTGATCAGGACTTCTGAAGTCCCTAAATGTAGTTACCTGCTATAAGGCACAAATAACACATAACTAAACAACTCAAAGGAATATAATGCCAAAAATGAATTGAACGATGAGTTTTATTAGTGTAATTTAAGTGAATGAGCATTTTGCCTCATTCATTTTTATATTGCACAGGTCTAGACTTTAACTTTTAAACTATGGGAGTGTGGTTGGGGAACGCAGCTTATATTACATCAGGTTTTTATAGTCATCATGTCTTTTTCTTAAAAACAACAACAAGCTCTCTGGCTTCTCAGTGGGTCTGGTTTTTCAGGCTAGTTAAGAAGAGGAATTTCCAGAAGAAATTAACTTTTTTTCAAACACCACTGTTAGGCAACATATGAACATTATCCTAAACACATCTTTGTTAATCAGCCTAGGAAGTATAATCTCCAGAGCTTTAGGCTATTTTTAAAACTTTAAAACTTTACATCTGAAGTCTGACAACAGGAAAGGCAAGCGTGTGACATGAGAATGATGCCTACACTTCTCACAAGCCATGTAACTTCATTAGGACCCATATAACACATGCACATCAGTCCAGGCGCTCTAGAAGCCTTGACCAGTAGTACGGTCAAAAGCACTGTGACTGTCCTTGGTATTGGTGACAGAACTGTTTGATATCCAACAACAGGGAATGCATTTTATTTTCAAGAAAAGCCCCACTTCTACAACAATGTAAAGCAATAAAAAACCCCTTTAGTAGACTTAGTATAGGAGATAGGACTTCAAAATCTGATGCTTTTAATAATTTGATGCCCAATCTGAAGCAGTCAATTTTTCAGAAGTTGTTGAGGACATGTTTGATATTCACGTCTCCTTAAAGGGCTTATGTAAACCACCCAAATACTGAGCAATCCAAAGTTTTTGGATACCTCTGACAACCCTAGCCATAGGCTTTTTTGAAAGCACCTGCAACAGGCTTTAACAGGCTAAACTCCATAGCTAACAAAATAATTTGTCAGCTGTGGAGGACTGTGAAGCACCCTTTTCTTTTTACAGTTATTCCCAGGAGATATTTGAAGACAGTTGTATTCTGGTCTGTATTGTCAAAAAGCAAGCATGGTTGTACAAGCTCCTCTCTTTCTGGGTGAATGAACAGGTTTTTCTTTTACTGACTCTTGAAAAAGATTAAAGTACAGTAAAACTTTTTAAAAATTATTTTATTAAAACCCCCAAAATATTTAAACAAACATGATCTGACTTTTTTGTTATCTGTACAGGCTAAAATGATCGATTTTGAATTTAAACTAGGAATGAGCATTTGGCAGCCAGCACAGATGTATCTCAGTAGAACAGCAAAGCAGTACTTTATTCTTTCGCCTCTTTTTAGCACATAGCTCGATCTTTTCCTCAGGCCTCGATCAGCATTCTTTTGAAGTAAACTAGCAGTACACAGTAACTACAAATGACATCTAAACTACACATGGGGCAAGAAAAAAAAAATCCCTCTAAGCTTATATAGTGCCTTTCGTGCCAGTGAGTCCCTAGGAGGTTGGTAATAAGCCATTAGACAAGGATGCCCCAGTGCTCTGATACAGAGTGTGGTTGGCTGAGTTTAAACAAACTTCCAAAATGGAATATTTCAAACATTGCTCTGAAGTGAATTCTAGATCTGAGGTTCACAAAACTTTTACACCTTTTTTAGCAATGGATTTATAATACAGTGTACATTGTACATTTGAGAACAGCAGATCTTCAGCAGCTCCATACAACCTATAATTTTTATATATAAAAAGAAGTTCTGGGAAATAAATGGGTCTCAAATTGTACTCTCTTGAAAGGCTTCTCTGTGCTCTTTCTTCCTGGAAATCTCTCGCTCAAATATATATAAGCGTATAAAAAAATCTTAAATTAAAAGTGTTATTCAGATAAATTAATATTTCAGAGACAATATATTGATAGCTCTGCTAATGATGCACTGTTTAAAATAGCTGCCTAAAACCACTTTTACTATTGGAAGCATTATTTTATATGTTGTATCTAAAACAACCTTTCTCTTTGGAAGCTTACCAAAGAACATGACGGTAATATCAAACTTACAAACAGAAACTAATTTCAGCATCAGTTGGCAATCACAGTGTCTGAACTGAACGGTAGCTAATATCCTAATCAAACATTGTGTAACCCAATAGCTAAGGTTAAGGATGCTAAGGGTGCAAGGATTCCTCTGTACTGACTGATCTGGACTAAGCACCAAGACCCTGGGGAATTACTAGATGCCTCTGAAAGACATGATTCACTGAATCAAAAACTAAAGAGAAATTTAAAATGTTAAGCAGTTACTAAAGGAAGAATTCTTATTCTAATCCTCAGCTAGCACTGACCATCTACCTTCTCTATCTTTTAGCTGATGATCATATACTAGAATGGACTTAGTCAAACCCCACTGATTGATTAAAGATCTACATAGGCCCACAGAAAATAAGTTGTGTCATGAGGATGCCTCACACAATGTGACCATAGCTCTACCACCTAACTCAAAGAATAATATTTCTAATAAGACTTACACAAATCTTGAATCATTGCTTGGCTCTTACCACTTATTTTGACTTCGGTATTCAATTCATTTTGTAATTAAAAGTAGGAGAAGAAGAAGAGAAGAGGGCAGAAAAATGAACAGAAATTTCAAGAATCGGAGAGAATTGTGCTGAAAATTGAAATGATATTTTCCAATGTCTTGAAGTCAAAATTGTGCTGGTTGTCCAGAAAAAAAAAGGCTTCTGACTGTTATTACTGACCAAAGCACGATGGAGAGCATGCTTTGGGAGCTTGGTTCTGGCTTTGCAAATGCAATACAACAGCGCAGCTTTTAAGACAATGCACCTCACAAGTACGACAGCTAATGTTCCCTTTGTTGCCCTGAGCAAGAGTTCACGAGTGGAAATAAAAATGATAGCAGGTGGCATCTGATGGCTGAGAATTTCCATCATGTGAATGAAAAACATAATTAAAGTCGCCTAGAGACCAGTCTCAGTACAGTCTGCTCCCAAGCTAGCAGATGTACCAGAATTTAAAAACAATTTATTAAGTAGCAAGATTTGCAGTTAATGTGATTTACAGTGGTAAAAGAGCAAGACACCCCAGATAGCTGAGCATTATGAAAAATGAACTGCTATTGAACATAAAGCAATTAAACAAGCATTTTCAAACCTCTTATTGAAATATATTGTGGTCTACCATTTCTTTTTTTTTCATTTGCTTGGAGTTCTTAAAACTTATTTCCACAAAGTAGTATTGATTTCAACTAATATTCCAACATTCTGAGAAGCGTTCAATTCTGAACTGTCTTTAAGAATTTGTTACTCAGTTGCTTTTTAATTTATACTATTTTTTAGAATTTTACACTAATTGTATGGCATTAATGAAGTAATTGTCATCTTACCACATCTCAAAGCTTTTGGGAGTATTTTTTATTTTGATTTCAGTCACTTCTGAAACAGCAGATGCCCACATATAGAGGCATTTTATCGGAGTGCCTACAATTTCTATTGCAATGTCTCCATTTTACAATTAAGATTTAAAAAATTTCATATTTCAATTAAAACAATATTTTCTCTTCTTTTCAGTGGGCTTAAAATCTAGGAAGGCCCAATCAAAACTGCTCATATTAATGTAAGATACATTTTTTTAACATACTTTCCCAAACCCCTAAAATTTGATATTGGCATAAAAGGTCTGTTCAGAAATACCAACATTTCTCCCACATGGAAAATTCCATGTTTGGACCAACACTTGATTTTGTTCCCTGTCTTAATCACTGAGCATGATATTGCCATATGTTCTGTGACAACTACTGACAAAATCTCCTCTTGCCTTTCTAAAATATAATTTCTTGGTGAGCATAAGAAAGGCATCTCACTGCACTGGTGAAGCTGAAGATGTGCTCAAGGAAAAGCAAGGTGCTGCTCCACTGCTGCTTCAAAGTTGTTCCCTGACCCATTCGGTGACAGCAATAAACTCTCTGACCAGAGTTTAACTAGCTTCCTTTGAGAATATCTTGGGAATAACAGGGAAATTTATTGGCAGAGGCCAGTAAACCTTGAATCCCAGATTGCAGGTTTTGCTTTTTAAATGTCTCTGGGCTGTAGGACACGAAGTGAGGGGAAACTGCACATGACATTACTATTGCTGGGTGAAAATGGGAGGAAGTGGAGTTTCTGGAAGGTAAAATCAAGTTTCCTCAAGCAACACGAAACTGGACTATAAGGAACAATTCTCAAAAGGTAATGATAATCAATGTGGGATATAAAGGGGTTTGAAGAATTTAGGACTATGAAAAACTAGCTAACTAACTGACATTCTTCTGTTGTTGATTACGATAGAAAATTGGTGATAGTACTCTAAAATTTTGACAGATCGTTTTCCATTGAAGCAGGAAAAATATTCAAGCCTGCCCTTCCACTCTCTGTGAAGGGTGCCCTCTCTCCTCACCATCATCTCTATTTCCTCCCCACTCACAGTAGCAGGCTTTTTGATAATTTCTCAATTTCTTTGGTGTCTCCAAGTCCCTTCTGATCACCAGCCCTCGCGTGTGTTGCTTCCCCACTGCACTGTCTCCTTGCACCACTATGTCCATCACCATTTACAAAGGAGCTCTATATTCTGCACAGCCACCGAGTGCCTGCAAGCCCTGAGCAGCACAGCACCAGAGGCAGATAGTAGCCTAAAGCCCACAGAGCTTTCCAGAAAGTTGTGTGGCAATGCATGTGGCTGAAGTACTGAATGTTACCTCAAACAGATTTCCCAAGATCATTTAAAAAGTTCACTCAATAGAGTGAAAAATAAAGCAAATAGAGAGGGAAGGGAGCAAACAAGTGATTCAGCTACACTTGTAGTAAGAAACAGCCTGCACCTTGGGAATGGCCAATTTCAACTGTACCAGTGATTCATGGTTCCACTAATTAGTGATTTCTCCTTTCTACTTTGTAATTGCTGAAATGGATTCAGTCTCCCCCACTGCAGCGCAGGTGGAAACATGTTCCATTGCCTTCTGCATTCATCAGGAGTGGTTTAAAAAAGCAAAACTCTGGAGCACGATGTGAGATCACAGTCATCTACACACAGGAAGCTGTAAGTTCAGTTAATTACACTAGCTGCAGTCATTTAGGGAAAAGGTAATGCTTTTTGTGTAGCAAATGCAGGTAATAACATTAATTCCTAAAATTTAAGAATCAGATCTTTTCCTGGAATAAACTGTCATTTGAATTAATGTAAATATTATAACAGCTGAAAATTTTCTTCAGCATTTTTTACCTTTTCTTGAAACAGCATGGGGTATATACTCTCTGTATTTTTCTTATGAAAGCTCAGCACCAATACTTTATGAATTATTCACAGGAGGATTTTTTTTTTTACAGTCAGAATAGGCTTTGTTAAGTGTATGTATGCTATGCGTCCTTGCAATATCTCTTTCAGTACTTCTCAACACATTTCAGTTTCTTTCTTTCTGT
Organism: Mycteria americana; assembly: GCF_035582795.1. Classification (NCBI taxonomy): domain Eukaryota; kingdom Metazoa; phylum Chordata; class Aves; order Ciconiiformes; family Ciconiidae; genus Mycteria; species Mycteria americana. Next base: position 59,006,541 of record NC_134367.1, read on the forward strand.
TGGATAGATGGATGTACAGATGGCATCTGTAGACATTATCACTAGGATGAAGTTATTTTTTTGTACTTCTGAACATAGATGCAGTCAGCATTCTCACTCTGTGAAAAGGGAGATCTTGAATAATGTAATGTCCATCCGTTCATCTTTATAGGTGACACATTGCTCTAATTACACTCTTGTAAGTGAAACAAAATCTATGAGAAAGCAACCTCACGCAGAACCTACTGCAATCAAGCTAAAAATCAATGCACTTATAACCACAGCTATGTATGGCTCTTCCGCTTAAGAACATCTGCCCATTCTATTATCCTAATCATTCAATAATACTTCATCTGACTTAGTCTCTTGGAGTTACATAGAGGAAAGCCACAAAGTTGGCTCCACTTCTTGAAAAACAGATCAAGAGAACAAGCATGGCCATTGGGAACATTTACTGAAAGGTTAAACAATTGTAACTAAGAGTGAAGTGTAACGGGTGCCCTATTATAAGTCAGGAATACCTCTGGTCTATGAACCTTTCTAGGGGAAATGCATCCAAGAGACTGAAGTATACTTGTAAATAAGTGACATGAAAGTCTTTATCAAATATGTGTTCATTAAGACTTAGTAAAAGCTTTTAAAACTTCATTTCAAGGTCAAGGGAAAATTTACTTTTACTTTTTAAGTGCAAAGCAAAAGAAAAAGAAAATCAGTCTGATCCCAAATTCTGAAGGTTCCTACTAACTTTATTTAGCTGTGGGTCAAGCCTTCAACTTGTCCATTGAGTGACAGCAGAAAATAGATAGCACTGAGTAGGTATGTCATTGCAACCTGGCTGATGTGTCTGTGCATGGATGTTTCACGTAATTATCCTAAATATCAGGCCTGCTGACTCAGATGTACATCTTATTTTGAGGGCACAGAACTGCTTTCCTTCATTAAAAAGATTAACTTTGCATTGTTTGAGGCATAGACATATTCTAATCCTGTTATTTCTGGATGTGACTGGAAAAATAAACATTACATTAATCCCCAGACCAACATAAACAGGGTTGATGCAATAATTTAGATTCTTTAATTAAAGCCATGCCACCCAGCTGCTTGCACAGCACAGGTACTTCATTCTACGTATCTGAAAGCCCAAAGGCAAACTGATTATTTGGTTACCTCTGTGGACTTTAGATTGAATACGTATCACCTTCAAGTTTGACTATTTCTAGTATCACATTTCCCCAAAACGTTCTTTACAAGACTGATAATTCAGCATCAGAAGAGATTGCCTGTCAGACACTAAAATGACTCCTGTGCTTTGCTCAAGGAAGATTCTCTTGCCAACTCATCAAAAAGTGAGTTTGTAGTACAAGCCCAAGCCTCCTCCCATTTCCCTGTGTTTATTAAAGGCTTGGCATTTCTAATTCTTTGCCAACCAGATCTCACCACCATCATTCACCATGTGCCTTTCTCACATCTCTTCCTGCTTTGTGCAGTCAAAGATGGAAAAGAACAAACACGAAGAAACAGGTCTGGGCTGAGCAATACCCAGCATAGCCTTAAAACTTACAGTAGTTAGGAAAGGGGCCACTGAAAGGTGCTTAAAGCTTATTCATCTGCTGCTAACATTTCACGGACAGGGCAGGTACCTCAGACAGTGAATATTCACCTTCTTCTCTTCTAGAGCTTTCTTTGCACAACACATGGAGGTGGGCAAGGATGGGAAGGGAGAGTTTCCTCTAAAGCTGATTCATACTAAATGAAAGAGGAGGTCAGTCTTCCACCTCAGAGTCACCACATCAATCGCAATGGAGAATCAGCCTTACATTGAGCCAGTTTTTACTGCGAGATGAGAGAGAAACAAGGGGAAGGCAGCAAAAACTTGTTTCTCTCTCTTTACCTCTTTGCATTTCACCTCTTTTCTAGCTCTTCAACACAAAACCCTAACCACGTCCTGGAAAGGTATAAGTGTTTGGATTGGTCTTGGTATAAATAATGTTACCATTCCCAGCTGAAGAACTCTTTCAAAAGGCAATAAAGGGCAATATTTTCAGAAACACCACAGTGACCTTGCAGCCTCTGTACTTTTTTCAAAAGTGGTAGAAGGGTTTAGGAGCTCAGTTCTCACAGAAAATCAATGGGAGTATGTGCCTGGCCTACTTTGACGTGTTTGTAAATCCCACCAGGTGCCTTGCTACATCTATAGGCACCTAAATATCTTTGAAATCATGCTGTCAATCACTGCTGACGATGGAGCATAGAATTCAAAGTCCAATGAGTCCTTTGAAACTGTCAGTGTAGGACATATTTGAGCTGCCTTTTGTCTTGTTTCAGGACCAGACTCCCTTAACAGCCATTCACATGGAGACCATGGGAATTGCTTTTCTGCTGTGTTTGCATCTCTACTCTGCTGGATTTTTTGCCTTGTCCCTCACTGTAACCTGGTTTTTATTCTTCTGTTTTTATTTGTTTGGGGAGATAGATATAATTTGATTTTTACTAAATAGCCATATCTGTCTCTTGATGATTTCTGGAAATATCAATTAGAAAACCAGGCTTTCCTATTTTCCATGGAAGACTGAATTCTTAGAGGATGACTACCAGTCATGTGTTCAGCTTACAAAGGCTTATAAAAATAATGCAGAAAGGAATTTCTATTTTTCCAATGAACCTGCAAGATAGTTGTCTCCAGCTGCATTCCTGTACCGACTCATTCCTGACTACTCTCTTTTTTAGCTTATCAGTGTGTATCTCTGAGGATATACCTCCATAATGTTCAAGGCTAGAAGACACCATCAGGTTATCCAGTCTGCCACTTTGTTGTCAGAGACTCCTATATTTCAACTAGGCACCTATTCAGCTGATGTGTATCTTCCATTAGGTAAACAATCATCTTCTGCAGACATCAGGGAAAGCAATATCCACCCTAAGGTGTGGTAGTTTATCACTCTTAGTGTTAAGAACATGTACCTCATTTTCAGTCTGGATTCAGTTAGCTTCAGCTCCCAGTCATCCATTCTTGTTAAACTCTTCTTACTAGATTAAAAGGAGCTATACTAGCCAGAATCTTTTTTTTCTGTGAAGGTGCTTAGTATCCACAATAACAAAGTCACCTCTTTCTGAAGAGATGAGTAGAATACTTTATTCCTCTCTGTGAAGAATATCCTTAATTTGTAAATAACCTGAGTGACTTCTTTCTGTTCTTTCTCCAGTTTGGACACCATATCAACATGCAAGTTCCAGCCTCTCCAGCGCTTGTACACAGGTGATGTGTCACCATAGTCTGCGTTCCCTGTTGCAAGGTTTATAATTTCATGGCTGTATGAAAAAATATCAACCTCAACTTGCCATTCACCTTGCCATTCAGTGTTAAAGCTACTTTCTAGATGTAAATGTAAGTGGCAATATAACACATGAGGCAGTAGGGAATTGGGCCCTGAGGTTAGAAAGACTATATTTGGGTGTCACAAGAGAATATAACACTGAGTAATGGGATAAAATTAAGCAAGGAAAAATTTAGGCAGACTGGAATGAAATACTTCTTAACTGTGAGATCTATTAGGTTGTAGAATAATCTTCTGTGGGAATTGATGGAGGCCTAGTTACTTCAGACGTTTAAAACTAAACTGGATAAAGCACTTGAAGATATTCTGTAAGGAATTATCCTGCATTGCCAGAGGGAAGGATTAGATGACCTAGTAGGTCATTTCCATCTCCGCTTTCTGTGATTTTGTTGTACAAAGCCCCACAAACAGGAAATTGTTATCAAAGTCAAGAGATGCCACTAAACCCTGTCTGTGTCAGAGAAAGAAGAGTGAATAACATTGCCTGCTGGTAACTTTGCGGGAATCCTAATCCAGTATTTCTGCAGGTTAGTAAATACAACCAGTGCTGAGGGCTGGGTGCATAGCTTGTGTGTGAAAGCAGAAGCCTCAACTAATGCAAAAATGTCAGGAAACAGCAGTTGAGTTACGAATAGGATCCAGGAGAGGAGGAGTAGGAAAGAAAAAATCAGGATGGGCCTGACATGCATAATAGTGTCATGAGCAAGGTATTAGTCAGGAATGAATCAGCCTGTAGTACAGGAGACGAAACCTGAAGCTCCAGTCAGCCAGCTGGGAAAACTAGATGTTAGTTATAGGCTTTGGTGTATGAGCATTGATTCATATAATCATATTACCAATTGAAACCATAGTTAAGATGAGACCATACCCAGGGTCTTTGCTAAGGGTTGTACAAACACACAGCAAGCCAAGCAGTGGCCCCTGCAGAAATGTACAAGTGGATGAGCAGTCTAGCAGAGAAAGCTGACAAAAGAATATTGGTAAGTAATACCCTAGAGAAGGATCACACAGTTCTAAGGTCCATAACTTGATCTTCCTTTTTTTCTGTGTGTGCTTTAATACAATTTGTTCCTAAATTTGCTCTCAACTCATAACGTGTTGTGCTCCCTTAATTACTGGTCTTATACATTCATTTGTCTGCATGAGGAATCACTAGGCAACTCATTGCTTAATATTTCTGTTACTTAATTTTTACATTTGTCTCTCCTCTTAATCTCTCTAAACCTAGCTGCAAATAAACATGAATTACGGGTTCCTGGACTGGGTCTGGCTGGGATGGAGTTCCTTTTCTTCACAGCAGCCTTTACGGTGCTGTGTCCTGGATTTGTGACTCAAACATTGTTAACACACCAGTGTTTTGGCTATTGCTGCTTGCACAGCACCAAGGCTTTCTCTTTTTCCCACTCTGCCTGCTCCCACCAAGCTGGGAAGAGGTTGGGAGGGGACACAGCTGGGACAGCTGACCCAAATTCACCAAAGGAGTATTCCCTACCATATAATGTCACACTTAGCAATAAAAACTGACGGTAGAGGAAGAACAGGGGGAAGGGTGGCTGTGTCTCAGATTGGCTGGGCATTGATCTGCTTGTGGGAGGTGGTGAGTGATTGCCATTGCATCACTTGGTTTTTTCCTCTTTCTTTCACTTATTAAGCTGTCTTTGTCTGGACACACTAGTTTTCTCACTTTTGCTTTTCCTATTCTCTCCCCTCCCCCGTCCTGTTGGTGGGTGGGGACTGAGTGAGCGGCTGTGTGGGTGTTTAGCTGGTGGTCAAGGTCAACCCACTGCCATGTCTTTTTTTCATTAAAAAAAAAAAAAAAAGCAAAGAAACAGTCAGACAGGGTTCTACCCTTCCAAACTTCTACCTTCTACATGTTGTAGCAGCCACTCTGAGAACAAGCCTGGCCAATCCAAAATGCACAATAACACGTATGTGTGCACCCCAGTTCCTCACCACTTCAGTTTTAACCTTTTCCTCATACTTTGTCTAATAAGCCACAAGAAAATTCATGAATAAACATGTTTTGTTTTCTGCATGTGACCAGCCACTTTCAAAATACCTTGGTCTCTCTTGGTCTGGCTTCACATCTCCATTTTGCCCTTGTAAGCAGCTTAAATTGAGACAGCCTCCACACCTCACTGGCCCTTGCAGATCTGACATTGGGGTTCTTCTGAAAGCACCCATCAGCCTCCCATCTGCTGACATCTATCGTGTGACATCTATCACATTAGGGAACATGAGACACATGGCAGTGCCCAAGCTGGGCTGCTGAAAGCTGTCAGTACTTCAGTTATTTCCTAGCTGGAAATAGACTCCTGGGAGTGGGCAGGGTAGAGTGAGGAGTTTAAAACCCTGCTCTTGAGAGACAACAGAGATGTCTTCCTACAAATGTGTGCAAGCACAACCCATTTGCTCATCAGAAAAAATCTGGGATGAACATTTGGATCCCAGATGAAGCATTCAATCCATTGCAGATGGATCAACCCAAAGCATTTCAGGCAGTGTAGTGTGCATCTACTCCTCTAGATCAGTGGGTATGCCAAGCATGGGTTTTTTCTAAGTATAAACTTATGTCATAAGGTATATTTTAATTCATTTTTACTTTTCTGGCAGTGCTGAAAGTACTGTCGTTCCAAAATGTTTCTTCTGAGAATGGTGTCGCATTTGGATGACATTCTAACATCTTTCTAACCATGAAAGCGATAGGATAAGGATTGTAGGGAAATAAGTAATAGGTTCATCATTTCATCAGCAAACTCTAAATAGCCACATTTGAAAGCAAACAACACAAAAACCAGGCATATAGAATGAAAGAAAAAAATAATTGGCCACCAGGTGTCAGTAGTTGTTCTCTTATTGTAATGGAAGGATTACTCTCAAGACTGCAAGGGTAAGGATTGAGCCAAGGAAGTCACAAAATTAAATGGATTTTTTGTTGTTGTTCAGACCAGGAATTTAAAAATGATCAGGGGAATTTGTTTTCCTGTCTCTATAGAGCACAATAACAATGAGCACACTGCTGTTGTATAAAATGGTCTTTTTCCTCCATTTCCTATTAAATAACTGCTTTTTTGTAAATTACAAATACTGTCCTTTAAAGCAAAGAAAGTACAGTTGATGAAAATGCATCTGTGGTCAACCCATGCAAAAAATCACTGGGACCTGGTAAGTCTTGCTTGCTCTTGCCTGATCACCTCCACTCTGCTCTGCCTACCTAGTACTAGAACATCCCTCCTCCTAAGCATGATTAAACATAGACTTTCACCCCAGCTACATGATCTCACTGGATGACAGGGTAGCAAGAATAACCTGGTTAACCTGGTTCTGTGGCAGTCATAAGGTAATGTTTTCAATTTTTACATCTAAGATTAACTTTCAGGGTTTTTTTCATGACTGCAGAGCGAGTTCACTTGACTGTTACAGTGACATCATTAAAATGTACCTCAGCATTTGTAACTTTAAATGCCCAGAGACTTTTCCTTTTCAGGAGGCAAAGATTTACTTTGGTAGCTAGAGAGACATCACCACTCACCTCCTCTGCTAACACTGCCTGGTCTGAAACATATGACATGGTATCATGCATCATAGGTATATCTTTATCATAGTCATATCTTTATCAACGGCCTTGATGAAGAGATCGAGTGCACCCTCAGTAAGTTTGCAGATGACACCAAGCTGGGCGGGAGTGTTGATCTGCTTGAGGGTAGGAAGGCTCTGCAGAGGGATCTGGACAGGCTGGATCGATGGGCTGAGGCCAGTTGTATGAGGTTCATCAAGGCTAAGTGCTGGATCCTGCACTTGGGTCACAACAACCCCATGCAACGCTACAGGCTTGGGGAAGAGTGGCTGGAAAGAGTGGCTGGTCCTTTGCCTGGTGGAAAAGGACCTGGGGGTGTTGGTCAACGGCCGGCTGAATATGAGCTGGCAGTATGCTCAGGTGACCAAGAAGGCCAATAGCATCCTGGCTTGTATCAGAAATAGTGTGGCCAGCAGGACTAGGGAAGTGACTGTCCCCCTGTACTCGGCACTGGTGAGGCCCCACCTCAAACACTGTGTTCAGTTTTGGGCCCCTCACTACAAGAAAGTAGTGTACATTGAGGTGTCAGAGCACGGCCAAAGAAGAGCAACGAAGCTGGTGAAGGGTCTAGAGCACAAGTCTTATGAGGAGCAGCTGAGGGAACTGTGGTTGTTCTGGAGAAAAGGAGGCTCAGGGGAGACCTTATCACTCTCTACAACTACCTGAAAGGAGGTTGTAGCGAGGTAGGTATTGGTCTCTTCTCCCAAGTAACAAGTGATAGGACAAGAGGAAATGGCCTCAAGTTGTGCCAGGGGAGGTTTAGATCGGATATGAGGAAAAAATTTATTCACTGAAAGGGTTGTCAAGCATTGGAACAGGCTGCCCAGGGGAGTGGTCGAGTCACCCTCCCTGGAGGTATTTAAAAGACATGTAGATGTGGCACTTAGGGGCATGGTTTAGTGGGACTTGGCAGTGCTAGGTTAACGGCTGGAGTTGATGATCTTAAATGTCTTTTCCAACCTAAATGATTCTATGATTCTATGACAGATGCATCTGCAACACTGGATGTGCAACCACTACAACCTAGCTCCCTGAGTTAGATAGGAGCTGCAATGGTCCTTAGTAAGGGCTTGGATGCTCTGTTGGGTGCATGCATGTACCAACACAACAAAATACGAGTCAGATCATGCTCCCTGATCTGGGGTGAGTGGATCTGCACACCAAGACCTTGCTTTGTTTTATCTCTGCTGAGCAGAACTGCTCAGAGAGGTGCCTAGGTTTGACACCCTTAAAATGTTTGTCACAAAGGGTCAGAGCCTAGGGATTCTTGAACAATTGTCCAGCTGATCAGACCTTATGTTTTTAAGCAAAAAAATTTTCTTCTTAAACATCATTTGCATTGGTTGGTGTCCCTGTTTTTTCATTAGGGAAATAATGAAAATGTATAAAAGTTTGGGTTCTTTAATCCAGCTAGCATTGGTTTGGTGTTCAGAAGATATGTATTATAAGCCCCGTAGACAACTGGCCTGGGTGACATGTCTATACCTGAATTTCCCTGTGTGGAAAGTGGAGGAAAAGGCACTGACTACCCTTCTAAAGTGGTTCTAAGATCTACCGTCAAAAAATGCTGCACAAGACCTAGGTATTTTTATTACCGTTACTATTTGAAATTATGCATCAATAACGGGAAGCCAAGATCATCAATGACAGCTGAGCAGAGCTTTAGTTGGGAAATGGTGTGATGATCCAGGCTGACATTTTCATTGCTTTATAAACTCATTTATTACCTGTGTTATTTGTTATGAGAACCAAAACAAAGTGGGAAAGGAGTTTGCAGCAATCAAACGTAAAGACAAAGGCTGTGTGTGAACATTATGAATTTTTAGGAAAGCTGATACAAGAAACAGCAGAGAAGCTCCAGGCTGTTGAGACGCTGAGAAAGGGACCATCAGGAAACACTCTGCAAGCAAACTATGGGTACCTGAAAACACCAGTCTCTGCACATTCATTTTCATGTAGGGCTGGGCACCAAAGCTCTAACAGAAAGGATAGCCTTTCTCAGTCAGATTGCAGGCTGGACCCCTCCGAGCCAATGAGTCCCAACTACTGGGAGCTTTGGGAGAGCCTGGCAAAGGTTTGTCTCTGCCGAGGCTCAGCAAGCCCCTTCACGGGGATTTGGAGATGCAGCTGCTTCTTTATCCAGAGTAGCGCTGGATAGATTTTTGTAAAAGGTTTTGAAGTGTGACTGTGCCAGACCCTTGTGTCTGACAATTATGTTTGTTTAAGCAAGACCCCTGAGTTTGTAACAATGGAATTATCTGTTTTTCAGGACAATTAACACAATGTTTTTGTACGAGCTGAAGGTCAGAGGATTAATGTGGGTTTATCTACAAGGCATTTTTAAAAGCTAATTAAGAATCACTCAGTTCACTCTGTACTAAAGCCTGAGAACATTTCACATTAGATGACTCTTGCTCCTCTGCAGCAGAAGAAAAAGAGAGAGAAAGAGAGAGAGAGAGAGAGGAAAGGAGGAAGAGAAGAACAGAGAAAGAGTGAGCTGGCATGCAAATAAACAAATACATCACAGGGATGGAGTTAATGGAGAGCAATAAAACCTCCATTCTGGTAACACTAGAGATAAAATTGTCTCCTGGACAAAAGAGCTAATCTAAAATATTAATCAGCAAAAATATTCAGTATTTGCCATCACAAGCATTCCTTGATAGAGAAAGAGAGATGGAGAGGAATAGAGGGAAGTGCTGCTCTCAGAGCATTATTTTAGAGATGTTTTTATCACCCAGTGCTTACGGAGCTTCTCGTCCTCTCTCTCTCTTGCGCCTGACAGCCTGTACACACCACCGTTCCTCTGTGGGGAAAGCCTGGTTAACGGGCCTCTTGTCAGAGGTGAGTATTCTGGGAGGAGGTACGCGAGGGTGAGGAGCAGGGGTGGGAGCGGGGTGCCAGGCAGCCAGCTCCTGGCAGAAGGAGCTGCCCGCTGGCCCGGGGACGGGTGCGGGTGGCGGTGAGGAGGCAGCGTGCCCTGCACGCACCTCGGCTTCAGGGATTGCGAAGGCTGGGGGAAGCAAAATGCGACGCAAAATCAGAGGCATCCAGAAGTAATGCGAGTAGTACGAAAACCAGGGCGAGGAGTTTATTTTTAATGCAGTGGCCTCTGCCTAGCCTTTTAATGCGAAAAGGTAAGAAAATTGGAAGCTGTTCCTACACTCTTGCTTTTGGATGCTTATCTACGCTGCTGATTCAAGTGCTCTGAGGTTCATATGCTGTGTCTGCCCAAAGCATGTCAATACTATCAGACATTGAGGTGCCTCATTTTAAAACTGGGCTATGCACTACGATTCTGTTGATCAAATGTGGCAATTATTTCAGGCTTAAAACCTTTTAGGGATAACAATAGGTGCTGCCAATCAAAGCTAGAAAGTACACATGCCTTCAAAGAGCAAGCTGAATGAGGAATAACAGCAACATATGTAGCTAGAATATATTATGGATTACCATCCTCTTATGCAAAGGCTAGTAAACTCTTCAAAATACAGCAACATGCTTAGCTAATAAAAGGGACAGAAATGTGTGGATGTCTCGGTTTGTCTAATTTGTGTCTTTCTAGCATTGGTAGGATGACTCACTGGATTTAGCAACAGCTTGTGAAGATGAACATATTAATAACTTTATGCTGCAGCTCTGCCATAAAATGTAATCTTTTACAATTCTGTATTCTCAAGTGAAATACAAGCTTAGAATCAGAATAAAATTAGAAAAGATATTTGAATTGCCAGCTTATTTTCGTTTTAAATCTGTGTTTATACATTTAAATATGCAACTTGGAAAAGAGTATTCCCTTTCATCCCCATGCCTTCCCCAGTGTGCCACTCCTTACTATAAAAGACTAAAGCATATTTAAATACAGGGCTACCAGGATAGTACTCCAAGGTATTCTGTGTCATTCTGTGTGGTTTTATATTGTACCAAACATAAATTAACATTTTTCTTCCCATCCATAAACACTTTAATAGGAAAACTTATGTAGACCATGCACGACCCAATGGCAAGGAAGCCAGTTGCATATTGAAATTTGCATATGTAATCCACAATGTTAGTAAACAATGGGACATATATCCTTTTAGCTTTTAATAAAATTCAACAAATTTGAATAATTAGATAACAGAGCACAAGGCTTGCCTTGAGGACATAGTGACTATAGCCCTGAATCTTTCAATCCTGTTTTAAACCTTTCTCCATGGTTTTAGGCATTACTCTAGTCTACAGAAAGGTTCATCTGAGTACTTGATGGCTTGTAGAAGGTTATACAGAAAGTGTCTGACAAAGCAGCAGGTAGAACCAGTGTTTCTAGGTATTAAGATGATGACCAAACCACTAGACTGACCATTTTGTTTCTCCTTGATTCTGATGAGACAGTTTCACAGACTGTGTCACTTACTGGAGATATGTTTGCACTGGTGCGTTAAACAGACTTGCAAATTTACTGAAGTAACGGGAAATAAAAGTTACAACAATTTTAGTGTAGACAAGACCCAAATGTTAATTTCTAATGTTACTGAAAAAATTATCTTTTTATGCTAAATAGCATGAAACACAACAGATTAGGTTCAGGATATTTGCTAACTTTATTTTTAACTTTTAAAAAAATTATTTTCTGGGTGTGGATAAAGCCTCAGAAAGATAACTATCTATTTTCTACCACATTAAGTGGCTTGCTGTGTTGATGTTTCTATTTATTACTTAAAATGAGCTGAATTTGTGAAATAATTAATGCAAAAATCTATGCACTTCATTCAGTCATTCCATGCCATGCACCCTTTGAAACTACCTATGCTCTTGATTGATTTAGTGTACAAGAGAAAGTAGTGTTTCTAATATTTTTGTAAAAATCCCAAGCTCACAGAACTGAAAATTACATGCATTATATATACACATATGTATATGCATATATATAATATGCATAAAATACTATATATATAATATAATGAAAACACATTACACATATATGTATTAAAATATACTGTGATATATATATATACCTCTCTCTCCTGCTTGGATTCTTAAGTGATAATGAATTACATGCACCCCTATCTCAAATGCTTAAAACCTGAAAGTGCTTACACTGAATAGTCAGGTATCTACTGCAGAGAAAGACAGACTTCAATTTCTTACCTGCTTTTTTAATTTCAGGGACAGCTGTCTTCTCATGAGCTTTCTCTTTTTTTCCTTCTTTTTCTAAGATTTAATTAAAGAAAGTCATTTGATATGCTAGAACTCTGAATCATACACTCAAATATGCAGTCAGCCAAGTCCTGGTGGGCACATGCTGAAAAAAATGTGACTTATTTGGGAGTTTAGTTCAGATTATTCCCTTAGAGCACTTGCACCCAACTAGCCACAGAGCAATCAGCTGAAAATGAAAATTAATCAGTACGCATCAACTATGGATGATTTGGACCCTTAATAATTCATCAAAGGCTAGGTGAAAATCATCAGTGCATGAATGTGGTACCTTTTAGCTTAAGCTGCAGTCGCAATGAGACCATTAAAAAATAATGAATGACATAAATATTTTCCCATGAAAGCAAGACCTTAGTGGATTTTAGATGCTTCCTGGGAATGAATGATCCAAAATGTTATTTAGATGGATATCAAGGCTTTGCAGTTTGGTCACTGCAAGTTTTGGTTGTGATTCTATTAAATAAATAAATAAATCTACCCCACCTTCAGGAAGTGGTGTACCATGAACTGCGTGATATCTCCCATGTGTTTTGTGTTTGGCAGTATCACTATGACCTGTTATATATAGGGACTCCATTAAATTGTTTAACAAGCCCATAGACGGCACCAAACAGGACTTTTTATTTGTCAGGAAAAGAGTTTAGAAAATATTGGACACTGAACACATCAGACATCAAATACCGAAGAAGCGGTAACATGCAAATAGTGACTAAGCAACTAAGAGAAGGACAATACAGAGCCAGAAGCATAGGATTAACCGAACAAAAAACAATGGGATTTGAGCCAGGAGCGGGAGTAAAAGCTGAATGAGGCCCATAAGAAACATTCCCAAATCATACCTTTCTTCTTAGTTGCAGTCGTAGCCCTCTTTACATCAGTCTTTTTCTTTTCCTCTTTTCTCTCTAAAAAAGGAAATAGAAGTTCAGCTGACTACTTTTACATAGATATATATACACACACACTTGTATATATGTATGTATATATATTTGGGATGGGAATCCTTGACTAACTGCAATAGGTTCTAGATTTGATAAGCTGGTGACTTAATTTAGGAGTTTACTATCAGCAGCTCAGAAATACAGCTTAATAATCAGAGAGTGAATGTGGCTCTAAGGATAGAACTGGAACCAGTACATACACCAGATAATTACTTAAGTAAGTACTCATTCAAGAAATTATGCCCATTAACCTGGCGTAACTAAGAGTTTATCGTGATTCAGTAGCCATGCACCTGTTCTGCTTCTTTTATAAAATCCGCTTGAATGGCAGAAAAACTTGCAAGTGGTACTTGCGAATAAGTGCAGAATGCCATGAAAAGCCTGCATATATAATATATCTTTATAACACTTTTTATGAATTGAACCTTTGAAACTGTCATTACAGGACTTCTGTTATTCATGGAGAATTGCAGTTAAAGCATCATCTACAAAAGAACACGACTTGTTCTTTTAAAAGCATCTGCCTCTATTTTGTCAATTAATTGGACAACGGTAGAAATAAGGATAATGTTTTTTCTTTTTTTACAAAAAGCTACAACAATTTAATTACTTATTCCATGAATGTTATTAATTAGAAAATTGAGAGCTCAGTAGAGGAAATGAGGTAGTTATAATTCTTATTTTTCCTTTGGGAAATGAATCCCCATTTTGATGGGGAAGAATACAAGAGTACAAGAATAGCTAATCTAAATGCTTTTTTTAACTGCTCATCCACAAAAAGCCAAATTTATTACCTTCAGTTTGTGCTGCATGGCTTTGGGTGTTGATGTAGTTAGTGGAACTATAGTTTTCTTTTTGTGGTGTCTTACTGTTATGAATGTGGATAAGAAACTGAGTTTTATTACCATACAAAACGGCATAAACACAGGACCATAAACCATTAAGTGAGAGTCTTTTCTTTACTTGAAAAATATGTAAGGTATAGGAATATTTTCTGAAGCCAGCAGATCCAAGAAGCAAATATGCTATTATCCCTTGCATAAATTAACATGAAGATAAAGGAAAAATGAAGAAACTTACTTTTCACTTCTCTAGCTACCACAATAGACTTTTCTTCTGCATGAAAAAATATATACAAACAGGGAACGAAAAAAATTAATTGAAATACTGCACAGTGTGCTTCCTAAACCAAAACAAAATATGTATATGTTTGATAGAAAAATTGCTATTTTCATAGAGTACATGAATTCCACAGTCTGTCCATGGTGGTTTCATAAATAAAGTTATTTTGCCTATCGTGGAAGCAATGTATTTACCAATATTCAGGGTCTTCCCAAACCTTACTTCTGCTGATTTTCTGACAATAGTGTTTATCGTTAAGCATCATCTTGACGTGTTCCAGTTCTTTCTTGTTTTAAACAGATTTCTTCAATGCGTTTCCCTTGTTATTGTCTTGACAAAATGAAGCAGAAAATCCTTGCATGTGTTTTACAGAATGTTTCTGCCAGTGTTTTGTGTGCTTAATTCTCCCTGCTGAAGCCCTGAGCGTACTGGACTTCAAGCTACGAATTCCTTTGTGTCGTGAGTGTGCTTTATGATACTCAGGTTTCTTAAGCACGTATAGAGCATCAGAGTAGTGCTCATGCTCCACAAGCTTGTTTGGAGCTCCATTTTCTTGTCTGTTTTAATATTCTTGTCATTGTCTATCTCTAGGATTCCCAGGAGTCTCTCTCTCTCTCTTTGACATGCCGTTCCAGAGACTCATGCGAGGGACGGTGCTGCCTCCTCAAAATGGAAGCCTCTTCAGCCTCAGATTACACACAAGCTGTTCCACAGCTCCACTTTCCTGTGCTGCCTATGACTTTTCAGTGTTTCATTTCCACATGCAATGTACAACTCTTCTACTTTCTAAAATGTGGTTAAATTGTTTGCTTACTCTGCCTGATTTAACTGAAACTGTTAAACATATCAAGTCTATCAGTTACTGCCAGAAAAAAAACTTCCTTCTAACTGTCTTCCTTCCATTGGAGTTTAATCCTAGTAACTAGAGACTGAAGTGCTGCTGGTACTTCTGTGATTTCCATTTTTTTCTGAGTGCCTCAGTTCTGGTGGAGCTGTTAACAGCTCCACTCGTCCAGTTAGATTAATTTTTTTGCTTGCTTATACTTCTGGTGCTAGGTGATACACAGGAATAATTTATAAGCCCAAGGTCCTTACAAACAACAAGATTCTCTTTAATTGGAGGCCATTTCTGCCTTAGAATTTGTAGCATTTTGCATGCTTCTGAGGCCCAGCTAAGCCACATGAAATCTGCTCCAAGTTTCACAGCAAGGTTCAGAGCCATTTTTGTCCTGAGAGCCATGAGCTGAGACATGGAGCTTTGAGAAATGGAGCTTTGTATGGGGATGTACAGGAAGTAGCAGGAATTTTTACTGCAAATAACCTAAAGCACAAGGACACTACATCCCTGGCTGCAGAGTTTTTATTGCTGAGTCATTCCACCAATTAATTCCACTGACATAATTTTCTTCCATCAAGCTCTCAAGTTGCAATATTCAGAGTGTCCAAGGAGCCTAGAGACATCTATATTCGTTATGAATTTTCTAGAGGATGGTTACATAGAGGTATTAAAGGTCTGTGGCCCCTATTTCCCATTAGCGCTGCCCAATGTAAAATATGTACTCTTGGTCAAGTTTGAGAAAAAGAGTCACAGGGCTTCCACTCACATCTCAGCTGCATCTAGCCCCATTGATGCCCCTCACAGCTACTACTGACAAAAGTTTATGTAAATGAGAATGATGGACTTGGTAAATGGATATTATGGAAAGAGCTATTTCTGATTTAAGGAAGAAATCACGTTTTTTTAATAAGTTTATTTCCTCTCAGTCTGAGTAGCTCACATGTAGATTGTTGCATATTAAGTGTATATTTAACACCAACAAAAATTGTCATTTCTGAAGTAGTAAATGTGGTGGGTTTTCTCCAGATGTGTACACAGCTAAATTAAGAGGCAGAGCAAATAATTAAATAGGAACTTATGCAGGTCTTTTGCACTGTAAAATATGAACCCTATCTGTTAATTGAAAGTACTTATTTTTTTAGCTAGGAACAGTAACAGGACTACAAATGTCCATGGATCAGCTGCATAAAGAGGGATCATAATATGCATGAACAGTGGGTTACACAAGGAAACACAAGGTGGTTTTGATGCTTCAGGGTTGACTACAATATGGAATTCAAGTGCAATTGACTATTGAAAAATCTATTGTTATTGTTACTGTTTCTTGATAATGTAATTAATGCTATTTTTTTTCACCAGGAGCACTAGTCCTGGACCATATTCTGCATACAGGGTGTAAGAGATATGCGTACAAAAAGACCTCACCTTCAAAAGACTGCAATGCCTTTACAAGAATGAAATAGGGATATATGCAGATGGCAGAGTACAAGATGACAAAATCAGTCAGCAAGACAAGCAATGGACTTTGCATTTAGTCAAGTTTTTCTGTAGACTCTATGCAGAAATGGGGCTTTATGTAGTACAAGGAGGAATCCAGTGAGCATGAGAAGTGTGAATTAAAGCAGTGATGTGCTTCTGAATGGGAAATTCAGGTAAAAATTTTTTCCTGGGGGAAAAAAAGCAGCAGTATAGAATAGTTTTCTTGGGAAGTGATTGGAGAAAGAGAACAGCCCTAAAGCAAAGAAATATCTTAGATGGAATTATTTATTTCTGAATAAGGGGTGAGGGACCAAAGACACCAGCAGAAATCCAAGTAAGATTTAACAGAGATCAAGAAAGAGGTGTTTCAATCTGAATTGCCTCTACCAGCTTTGACAATGTCTTTGTGTTATTCTCATGGGACAACAACTAATTCTTGGACAACAGGGGGAGTGGAGATAAGAGAAACATGCTAACAATGCAGCACTTGAAAACAGGCCTGGTAAGACCAGTGTGCTACTGTGCCAGTGCTGAGTGGAATCTAAATTTAGGGATGCACATGAGTTACTGGGCATAGTGTCATGGGGATGACACCCGGGAACTGGAAGAGGAAGGTGCTCTAAGAGTTTCTTCTCCGTGTTGCTCCAGATGCTCCATGTGCTTTTGGAAACGCTGACTCTGGAAGGAATTGTCAGCCCATCCCATCCCCTCTGAGAAACTGAGGTAAGGAGGGCAGCAAAATACAGCCACCGGTACTTTCCTGTGGAGAGGCATGTGTATAAATAACAAACACTAACTAGTGGGACTGAATGCCAGAAGTTTGGAGATGTTTTGGTTCAGATAAGCCTGCTAAAGTTCAGATACTTACATGAGACTTATCTGCATTTATCTAAAACCCTGCTGTCAGGAAATCTCAGGAGAAAAGCTCTTGTGAGAGACTTTGAATATTGCCTGGCTTTGTGAAATACTACAACAGCTTTTCTTGCCTTCTGATCCTGGTCCTGGCAGAAATGAGGAGCAGCAGAGATATGTGTATACTCACTTACATGCGAAACAGAACAACACAAACACTAATTTAGCTTTTCCTGAGAAACTGTAATTCAGACTGAGCTCAATAACTTCATTCCAGGTAAAACTTCATTCCATTTTTCTGCAAGTATCTCTGTACACCTTCAGCTGTCACCAGCACAATTTTCAAAGACAGTTCCAAAAAAAGTCCAAGTTGTATTTTTAAAATTGTATTTCCTTATTAATTTTGAAGAGATTATGATTGTTCTTCCTTTGTTTTAATTGGTGACTGAAATCCTTTCCCTGCTGAACTCAATGAAAGTTTTGCTGTTGATTTCAGTGGGACCTGGATATCCTTTTAAATATTGAAATAACTCATTACCTTTCAGTTTTTGATGGCAGTTCTTTCCTCTTTGCATGTTGCTCAGGGTGGAGACTGACAATGACTAGTCAGTTGCGCTTTTGATTCTAAACAATTTCACACACATTCACACAATAAGGCCCCTTTAGGGTTACAAACATTTTGGAGGAATTAAAAAACATGCAAGGAAATGTTTCTGCTTAGTTTAGAATGTCTTGGAAACTCATACTTTTAAAATTAAATCTAAATTTCAAGTAAAAATTGACCTCAGTTTTCTCTTTGAAAAAAATCCCTTTCTGGGGTAAGAGTGTCCCGTTATTTTCTCTATGAGAAATAATTTTGTCTTGTCTCATCCAAACTACTGAAAAGTCAAGAAAGATCAAAGAAACCTGAACAGTATTAATCTAAAGTTCTTAGAATTGCTTCTTTTCACACACAAACACAAATACGTCCGCGCACACTTACACGCACACACGCACACACACATGCGCTCATGTACGCTCTCTAATTTACAGGTGAGTGCTTAGGCCAAAATTAAGTGCATATTTTGCAAAGCTCTGTTTAAACCGCACCATTTCATTTCAGCAGAGTAATGCAATACAATTTGTTCTCATATTGAGCAAGTGAAAGACTAATGGGGCACACAGGTCACTGGAGATATAGTACAGCCTGAAGTCCTAGGCAATCTCTCCAGCCTGATTTTGCTTTTTGAAACTGCTTCACTGCAAATCCCAATCTGAAACACTATTTGACAGCTTTGAAGATTGCTTATGGAGATATTTTTGAGGTCTGCAGAAAGCATGTAATAGCAATATCATGCTTGAAATTCCTAGTGCTTTCATGTGACCCACATAAGTGTTCCTCATTTCTTCCTGTAGTGATTTTAAGCTTCTTTTTCATGGCTCTGTTGAATTAAGCATCAAAAAGGTTCGTTAATAGCATGGGGCCATATGTTGCCCTCACTAAACAACGCAGTGGGGAGCAAAGGAGTACAAATACCAGTGTGATGAAGCCAGAGTATGCATGCCAAGGGAAAAAAGAAAGGGCATGCCAACTTGCATGACAAGACCAGCAATAGAAACTCCATTGGACAATGGCCAATGGCAAATATGATGCAAATATGATTATGACGAAGAATTAAATTCCCAGGGGAACACTGACTTCTTATGGTACGAACTTCCCTAGCAAAAGCCAAACCAACACAGCTAAGGCAGCAGGGTTAGTGTTCTCCCTCCTTGTGCCTGACATTCCTACCAGGCAACACGAACCAACATCAGCACCAATTGTGTTGCCAGTGCTGGGAAGGGTTCTGATGATGCTTTTTATGGGGCATGCTTTTGAGCAAGAATGTCTGAGGTCTAGGAAAACGGGATGACCAGGCTATGCAGGACCTCTTCTGCAAGGGTTTCCCTTTTCTTTCCAAAGAAATGTGGAATTTCTGCCTTTGAAAGCCCAGAGAATCTTAATCCAAGTAAGTATTTTCTGTTTGCGGGTGCAACATATGCAAAAGATTATTGTTTTTCTGTAACAGTTAAAAAACATTTTAAAAAGTTAAAATAATCTTCAGAGTTATTCGGTTTTGTTTTGTTGGGTAGATTTTGGTGAATATTTATTTTTAAATGCATAATCTAATATTGTAAATTGGATTATTATTAATAATAATGAGGAAACATAGTAATATGTCTGATCAAAATATACATATCTTTGTACATAATTTTTTTACATTCTAGTAAGATTTTTTCACAATGTCTGTTTAATTTTTTCTGCCTTATGCTAGAATAGAGGTCATACAGAAGAGCCTCATGTCATTAAGTAAAATGTCAAGGGCTTTCTGAAACAGTGAAGGTTTAGGCTTTTTTCATCATAGCTAAATCATTAGAGTTTACTGCTTAGATGTCTAATCTAAATCATTAAATAACTCACTTTGAAAACTTGTGCATATTATTCAAAGGTTTTACTGTCTTCAGTACAGACTCATGGAGATGTAGGGCCCATATTTCTCAAAGAAACTTGTTTTTATGCTGTATATACAGTACCCTGTTAAAGCTACCTAAACTGTTTCTTCTAATAAATTAGAATAAAACCTAGCCCATTGTATTGTGATATTTCTGACAGAAATATTTTTCTTCTTTCTTTTTATTCTCCCTTGGATTAAAATTTATCAGAAAGTGGATTTTCATCCACAAACCATGTCAGTATTATTGAAAATGTTCTAAATTTGGAGAAAACTTCAAAATTCTGCATTTTAAAGGTTTCTGTTGTATCTTGAATCACTGTCTTTCACCAGAAGGAATTTTAAGGGTAATGATTTTACAGTACAAAAAAAAAAGTTTTTTATAGAACAATCTGTGTACAGAAGAGAAGAAGGCCATTGACAGACTGTACAGAGGCAGATTGATTTGTACAAGATTTATACACTTCTATACATCAAGGGAGCTTTGTCAAAATTTATATTGGCTTTAGTAATTTAGATACTCTTGGTTATATCCCCTAATGTTATATTCATGAACTGAGGTATAAACTAGAAATTCTTCTTAAGATAGTCAGATAGTGTACATTTTATACAGCAACAAAGATAGATGCAGATTTCTATTTCAATGCCAATTTAGCCTCCACAGGAGTTTTGGAGGAAGTTAAACATATTTCACAGCAACTCACTTTACTCCACTCTGCAAAATCCGTAATTAGAGGATTCAAGCAGTGATCTAGAGAAAATATTTTTTTTCCTCGGAGATCCTCTGAAGATATTACAGAGATTTTAAATTTTTTTTTTTTAACTCATTTAATATCACAAATGCCAGCAAGATGGCAAAGAACAGCCAGTATACTTTAGCTAAAGGAGGGCATTATTTCAGAGCCCATCACGATCCATTAACAGGTCCGAACGGTTATGCTGATGACTCTTCCATGATAAACACTCTCCCACTCAAAGACACAAGCACAGATTTCTAGGACAATATAACCTGGAAAATCATAATCAGATACAATGCTGTTCAAAGTTTTTTTGTGGTACAATGCTCTTCAAAGTGCAAAGGTACAAAGCATACTGTCTGAAATCATATGTAATATGCATTAAGATGCCTTCCACTGAGAGAAGGATTTTGATACAGGCTTCTCACAAAGGTGCTGTGATCTTGTCAGAAAGCAAAGACATGCTATTCTGGAACAATTAATATGAAGCCTTACTAATAACTAAGTAAGCCTCTGAGCTTAGTTTTGACATTTCTTGCTTAACTGCAGCATCTTCCTGAGAGATTACCCTGCCATGTCAGAGAGCATAACATGGGAGGACTATCAGAAAGGAGAGTCCTTCTCAGGTGAATGGGGAAATGGAGAAAGCTAAAAGCTATGTGAGCTGAGAAAAAAAGTCAAGACCTGAGAGAGAGATTCACAGAGAATCAATGTACACTGCAGAGAAGTTTTAGGATGTCAGTGGATAACAAAATACAAGAAAGCTAGAGTTAAAAGAGTTGGAGAAGACTACAGTCAAGGAAGAAGCATATTAAAGTCAAAGTTCAGATAGCCATGGAGAACAGATCTGTTCAAATTACAGCCTGCACCAGCGTCCTCCCTAGATGGCAGCATCAGTGTCAGCCAAGCTGAGAGCTGCTTCCAAGTGCTTGTGAAAGCTCCAGAAAAAGATAAGATAAAGAATTTAAAATGAGTTATTTTACTTCATGGTTTGCCAAACAAGGTTTCCAAGCTTGAAGTACAAGTAGAAGTTATGTATCAATGTCTTTCTCCTCACAAATTCCCTTTCCATCTTTCTCTTGTTTATTGTTACATGATCTTTTGTCTTGTTTTGTTTTGTTTTGTTTCTCTTCTGTTGGTGACCTGAAACTTCAAACTCTTCATTGAACTCTGAGTGTAACATCTCAAGACAGCAGTGCTTTTTGAAAAAAGCCAAACCACCATGAAATAGGAGAGCAATGATCTGTTTTCACTTCTGACCAGATGAGTACAAAGCATTTTGCTTTCCGACCAGGAGATATCTGAAAAGTTGAATTCACATGCACACACTTCAATGCAATTTATTGCATACTACTAGAGTATAGTGTACAAATTGGGATTGCCTCACATAATCACCCTTTTTCCAAAAAATTTACTGTGGAGTTGAAGGAAGAGAAAATGGCAATGACAAGGAGAGAAAGGTTGAGATTTAATACATAATAAGAATATGCTGTTTTTCTAAGACCTCACGAATTCAGCAGGGCCTAGTTTCTACTGGGCATTGAATACTATCCAGGAAAAGCTTTCTATTTGAAAGTATTAAATAATCTAAAAATGTTAGGGACATCTGGCACGTATACTGCCACTATTTTCACCTTATCAGAAATCAGGAATGGTCCAAGATTACCTAAGAAGGGAGTGGCAAAACAGGGCTATAGTGAAAACATCTCAATCTAGAAAAAGAATAAAACCTTTTTAGCCTTTACCAGCTGCATGGTTTTGTATCTAGTGTCTGAATATCACTGAGTTGGAAAGCCTAGGGTCTAAATAGATTGGTTTCCTAAATTTTCTCTGTGACAACCCTTCTGTTACTTCCTACGGTTTTACCTTTTTTTCAGAGCTGCTTGCCTCTGTCAAAGGCTGGGCCAGTCCTTCCATGTTATATAAAGTACATTTCTCAATTAACAAATGCTTGTACTTGTTCCTTATTCTGAGAACTTATTATACTATCTTCAACTATATTTAGATAAGAAGAATCTTTTGTTTCAATCTGTCCCTTCACCTGATCAGTGATATTTAGTGATGTACCAGTCATAAAGGTATTAAGCATTAAGAAGTCACAGACAGATGTGTCTTCAACTATTTCAGAGATTTAAATTTCTCAGCCTACTCCTCTTTTTGCTTTCTGACATAGTGCCAAATATTCCCATAAATTACTTTATTATTTTCCCCAGGGCTGAAATAAAGCTTCAGGGTTTAGGGTTCCTTAAAGGCACTGTGGCATATTTTCTCATATATGGAAACCACACAATAGCGCAATATAACAGCTTTTCACAGCAGCATTTTGCAAGTAATTCTTCCTTCTTCAATTCCTCCAAAACTCTTGCATGAACAGCATTGTATGCTAGTGACTGGCCTTGAGCCTTAAAGGAAATTTAGTTGTATGATTCTGAGCAGATGATCTGCCCCCCAATTTGTTTGCCAAATGTGTATCTAATTTACATTCACAATTACTTCAATTGCATGCATAAATGAGCTAATGAAAGACACAAATGTGTAACTGGTCATAAATAGTCATTGCCATGTGCAATTGCAGTAATTGCATGCTTCTCATGATTTTGAAAATCAAGAACTTAATGTTAATTTGATGCTAGTTCATGTTGTATAACAGTTATATTTAAAGATTAAGTTTATCACTCAGCAAATACAGCAGTCTTTTTCTGTTATGTCTTTTTTCCATTATGGTTAAATGGTGGATAACAGTATTTAACATCACAGGGACTTCTTTTTGCTAATAAGCTGAGTTCAAATATTTCCCTAAAATAAGCAGGACTGCAAATCTATTTACATAATATATTGTGTCACAATAACCAGAGTTTTGTATTCCTTTAAACAGTGTGTTTATAAAGAAATATTCGTTTGAGGTAAAAGAGATTTTGGGGAAAGAGATAATAAGTCACGTAACTATTTTTATCCAAACATTCTGATTCAGAATAATCACATTACAGAAATATCTAATTAATTTAAATCTTTGTTTTAGTCATAGGTTCTGCCAAAATCTAACTCATTTTCTGTTTCCAAATGCAGGCAAATCTTGTAGCTCTTGTTACTTTTTATGCTGCCATCCCATCTGTTTTTCTCTTAGATTGCAATTGCTTTCTGGATAACATAGAACTAAGGCTTCTATGAGAGAGATTAGCAAGTGCCATGGTGTGACTGAATGACTCCGATGTATTATATGAAAATGGCTATATAATTGCATGAAAAGACTCACATGTTTTGTACTATTAAATTGTATGGTGTAGAGACCAAGAATGTGTATTGCAGTAGTAGTTTTAAGTCATCGGACATAGTCCATTTTAAAACTAAAATGCATATTTCAAACATTTTACTGATATGATTAGGCTGTAAACAATATCATTCAATTGCAGGGGTTATGTTTTAATCTTCTGAAGGTAAGATCTGACTTTTTATTTTTCTTTCAGTGGTTTTAACAATAGGAACAGGGTTGATAAATGAAGAGCCAGAAATAGTATGTTAATTATTGTAGATAATACATAGAAACATTATTGAATAACAATAGCTGAAAGAGTAATCCAAAATATATTAAGAGGATAATGTTGATTATGTTTACAGTTAGATGGCAACTTATGGCTGAACACCATCCAAAGCATTTTACAGATTGGGCCTCGATCCTGTAATTGATTTCACTCAGGAAATCCCCTGAGCCATCTGTGGGACTACTATAAGGAATATGTAGGTCTTGTCTTGCAAATATGATTGTGCCATTCATGTCCCAGGCCTAATCGTTTGATCAGTTTTGTAATATAGGTTGTATTTATAAACAAAATCCATTAGAACAGAGAGTCAAGTTAATGAGTAGAAGCCAATAAAGGAGGAAAAAACTCAAACTTGCCTTCAATAGCTGCTGGTTTCTTTCTTGGACTATGTTCTAGAAGAAGATGAGGTGGTACCACTTCCTTATGTCCTGCACATAAGTATACAGGTTAAAAAGCACAGAAAATGTATTCACTAACAGGCTGAGCAGATTCACTGGGAGGCTGAGTTCCCTTGAGAATTGTTCACGTTTAAAATATTACACTGCGCATAAAAGCTATTATCTTCCAGACACCGTAAGAAGGAAATGTATTTCTCAACAAATAAAGTAATTTATTTTTAAGAGACACATTTTAAATCAATGAAGTCCAAGTGACTCAAGCATATGCTGAAATGCTTACAGTTCTATTTTTCTTCATTAGACTAAAAAACTCTGAAGAATAATACTGTGATAATAAGGTTACATATTCATGATGCCTCTTCTACAGTAAAAGCTTATTTTCTTCTGTCAAACAAATGATCTTCAGTTGTTCCCTCAAGTCCACTTATTATGAACTTCTTGAAACACCAGTAAAAATTATTATGTTTCTCATCCTTAAGGATTATTCTTAATTAGCTGATACCAACCAGGTCATGCATTGTAAACACTGACGAGGTTCTGATTCCAGCTGCTGACTGAAACACCTCTATTCTCTCAAGAGTGTTGAACTGTACTCTCGCGTAGTATTGAACTGGGACTTTCTGTACTGTCTTAGCCTATCTGCAGATACCTGCTTTATCCAAAATATTTTTCACTTCTTTTCCCCACAGATTCACAAACACATCTATTGCACTCTTATATTACTTATGCTTCTTTTCTGGTTTATAACTCCTGTTTGCAGTCTCCTTATTTCCTTTTAATTTCTTTCTCTGACATTTATGCTCAGTAGCTATCATGTCATTGTCATTTGGAAAGCACAATTTGTTGTGACCTGTGAAATAAAATTAAGTAGTTAAATATAATATTGATTCAGTCATATGCACCAGCATACATTCACTGCACCAGAGTCCACATGCAGTCAGGCTGTTAAATCTTAGCTCCAGCTCCCCATCAGAAACTCAAAGCCATGCCTCATGCTTGGTGATAGACTCAGAAGAGAAATTAAGATCTTAATGAGCCTTGGAAACTGCAGTATCATACTTACCCCTCTCATTTTACAGAGGTATGTATACTCAAGGGAAATGCATGAGAAAAACATCATCTTGAAGACAGCAGTGGGGTTTGAGCAACATGGTCTTAATGTTATTGCATCTCATCAGCATATGTACGATTGCAGGCAAATGATCTGCAAGCATGTAGTTTAGTTCACCTGGTAATTTATATAAAGTATCACACACGGAGCCGCTCGAACTTGATTCACACGCCTAAGCCACTGACAAAATGTCGACACATTGACAAAATCAATGTATTGAAGGTGCTGTGCAACAAATGGTAAAAGTCTTAGGTTTTACATGTATTTCCTGTCTTGGCAATAATCACAAGTGGATATTTACCAATCTCATTACAGAATTACTCTAGCCTTAAAATGAACAGTAGGCAAACTTCAGAAATCCAGATGTCTAGCATGATTTTCCAAACACTTTATGTCTGAAAAAAAAATTGTATTGAAATTGCAAACTGAGCTAAGGAGATGCTGAATACCATTTGTTGCCAACGAGAATAGAAAAGTTATATCCGTAACCTCTGTCAACATACAGAAACTTCATTAATTGAATTTCTAGTTCATAAGGAAAACAAAAACAATTTAAAAATTAATGAAGAATGGGTAAATAATCTTAGTCTTTCTGCTAGTTTTGATTAAAGTTCTAGACTAAAGTTTAGGTCTTTTTTTTCTTTTCTTTGTTTTTGCCTAAACTAGATCGCCTATCCCTAGATGGAAAAAGTGATACATTTTATAACTTGGACTAATTGTTTTGTGTCAAAGATGATAAAGGGCAGTGGCTCAGAATGTTGAGTAGATCAGTAATGAAGAAGGATAGTCAATAATTTGGACTGCAGTGTGTTATCTACTGTGTGGGGCAATGATCTAACACCTCTAGGTCAAAGTATAGGCTGGCCCCATTATCTTCCTGTTCTTTGCCATAGAAGCAGTTTTCTAATGATTGCACCAGTGTTAGTATAATGCCAGTGCGAAACCACTTATTGCTAATGACTTGTCAAGTTCTATTTTATAGTTTTACAAGTTTTAAGCAAATCATTTATTTCATGCAAATTGACCACATGATCCAATATGAGAGCGTTTTAAGCGCCAAAAGCTTAAGCTTCACAGATCAAAAACTTTCCCTTAGGCCAGAATGTTTGTTCTGAGCAGGTTCCCATCCACTCTGATAAAAAGCTTCTTTAATGTTTCCATGTGTTATTAAATGTCTCTCTATTCACTTTGATGGGAATGCAAAGGACAGTAGCTGAATAAATATTTTATCCATTCTTTTGATGAAATATGTTAAAGGGGATATCCTAAGTAAAATTTCTTTTTTCTTCCTTTTTCTCTCTGTAAGTTATAAAACACAAGTGGTTTTCTGCAGCACAGAGAACTCATAAATAGAAATGAGGAACTGGCCTCAACAGATCAGACCATTAGGATTAATGTGTCTACTACCTTGACTCCAGCAGTGGCCAGTTGGACACATATCCATGATGTAAATGAGAGGCAGGCAGGATGTTTTTAATGATCTCAGTGGACAATCAGATTAGTCCATGAATCATGAGAAGTCATTATACAGATTACCACTGTTATTATTGGACATACAGTTATCTCCCTGCTTTAAAAATGTAGCCACAGAAGAGCACTGAAATTTAGTGTCTGCATATTTATTTGCTTCTCATTTCAAATGTAGTTATTTTTCTACTATGAGATAAGCCAAAAAGGTTCATTTGACTAGATTTTGTTTTTGTTTTTTTTTTTAATTAGAGTTTTATTTCTCCAAAAGACGTAATTGCAAACACAAAAATGTGCACACATATCTATGCCTGATCTGTCCATGCAGTTGTGCTACAGATACCTCCTTCATATATGATATCGTAAACAACTGTCTGACAACAAATTACAGCTGATGGAAACCAAAATAGTGAAATGTTTTGACTTTAAGCTCATGGGAATGTGCTCACCAGGAGAAAAAGTGTCACATTAAGACATGAGTAGCTTCCTCCACTGCCTGAAAGGAAAGAAATATGCTGCAAAGATGAGTAGAAGGTTTAAGACACTAGATGGTAACAGGAATACTTCATTGAAAATAAGCTACAGTCCTTAAGCTCTGTGAAAATTCTGTCATCGGTGTTTATTAAATCACTTGAGATGTCATGAAGAAATTAATTCTGACTTGGTTTATGAATATTTTAGATTTTATATTATATGATAAGGAATACAAGACAAACTTTAATTACCTTACTTTTCTCAATCTAGGAAGTGTCTTTCTACATGTGTCAAAAATGTCATGTCTGAGCATTGAGGATAAATTGATTTCTTATGATAACAGCAAATCATGTGGGTTTTCTTTCTTCCCTGATCTGCCCAGTTCAATTTGTCTGCAGTGACCTTAATTGACCTAGATAAAGTCTCTAAATTTATCTTTCTAATGCAAAAGATCATGGGATAAAAAAAAATCATAGAATCATAGAATCATAGAATGCTTTGGATTGGAAGGGACCTTTACAGGTCATCTAGTCCAACCCCCCTGCAAGAGCAGGGACATCTTCAACTAGATCAGGTTGCTCAGAGCTCTGTCCAACCTGACCTTGAATGTTTCCAGGGATGGGGGCCTCCACTACCTCCCTGGGCAACCTGTTCCAGGGCCTCACCACCCTCATTGTAAAAAAATTCTTTCTTAAATCCAGTCTAAATCTGCCCTCCCTTAGTTTAAAACCATTGCTCCTTGTCCTGTCACAACAGGACTTGCTAAAAAGTCTGTCCCCGTCTTTCCTGTAGGCCCGCTTTAAGTAAGTACTGGAAGGCTGCTATAAGGTCTCCCCACAGCCTTCTCTTCTCCAGGCTGAACAAGCCCAGCTCTCTCAGCCCATCCTCGTAGGAGAGGTGCTCCAGCCCTCCTCTGGACCTACTCCAACAGCTCCATGTCCTTCTTGTGATGAGGGCTCCAGAGCTGGACGCAGTACTCCAGGTGAGGTCTCACCAGAGCAGAGTAGAGGGGCAGAATCACCTCCCTCGACCTGCTGGCCACGCTTGAGGTTCCACACCTCATGAGGTTCACACAGGCCCACTTCTCCAGCTTGTCCAGGTCCCTCTGGATGACATCCCGTCCTTCTGGCGTGTCAACTGTACCACTCAGCTTGGTGTCGTCTGCAAACTTGCTGAGGGTGCACTAGATCTTGCTGTCAATGTCATTGATGAAAATATAGAACAGCACTGGTCCCAGTACGGACCCCTGAGGGACACCACTCATCACTGATGTCTATCTGGACGTTGAGCCATTGACTGCTACCCTCTGGATGCGACCATCCAACCAATTCCTTATCCACTGAACAGTCCACCCATCAAATCCATATCTCTCCAATTTAGAGAGGAGGATTGTTGTGGGGGACCATGTTAAAGGCTTTACAGAAGTCCAGATAGATGACATCCATTGCTTTTCCTTTGTCCACTGATGTGGTAACTCCCTCGTAGAAAGCCACTAGGTTGGTCAGGCAGGACTTGCCCTTGGTGAAGCCATGCTTACTGTCTCAAATCACGTCCCTGTCCTCCATGTGCTCTAGCATAGCTTCTAGGAGGATCTGTTCCATGATCTTCCCAGGCACAGAGGTGAGGCTGACAGGTCGGTAGTTCCCGGGGTCATCCTTTCTACCCTTTTTAAAGATGGGCACAATGTTTCCCTTCTTCCAGTCACCAGGGACTTCACCTGACTGCCATGACTTTTCAAATATCATGGAGTGGCTTGGCAACTACATCAGCCAGTTCCCTCAGGACTCTGGGATCCCTCTCATCAGGTCCCATAGACTTATATATGTTCAGGTTCCTCAGGTGGTCATGAACCTGATCTTCCCTTACAGTGGGAGGGGCTTTACCTCCCTGGTCCCCAACATGTTGTCCATTGACTCAGGAGGGGTGAGGAGAGCGGTTGCCAGAGAAGACTGAAGCAAAAAAGTTGTTGAGTACCTCAGCTTTCTCCTCGTCTATTGATACTAGCTCACCATTCTTGTTCATCAGTGGAGGTTCGCTTTCTTTAACTTTCCTTTTCTGGTTGATATACCTGTAGAAGCCCTTCGTGCTATTCTTTGCATCCCTTTCCAAAATACTTCTGAAATTATTCTAAAATTATTATTATTATTATTAAACAACTAAAGGTATTGTAGACAGCTGAATATTCCAATTGGATATGGGCAGAAATAATGCCATCACAGAAAGCAATATGTGGAAACACCATTCCTATGACCGTGCACTTCCTCATATGCATATACCAGTTATCTGAACAGTGGGAATCCTACAATCCAACAGCACCAATACTTTGTTACAATGTCTCTCAAAGAGCACAGTAAAATGTCTTCAGATAAATCTCATTCTGCCCAGATGTGGCATCTTTCCCTAATGGTAGTAGAAATAATTGAAATAAAATAAGTGTGCTCTTTGCAGAGTCATTTGTTATAAAAAGTAAATTCAAATCAAATGTTTCATGAAGCTTGGAACAAGACGTGAATCAGAAGAATGAGGTAAGACTGCCAAGTATGCTTTTAGAGGATTGAAACCTTAACGGAGTCCCACGGTTCTGTCCAGGCTTCCAGTTTTGACAAGTAAGTTGCTTGAAGTTAAAGATGAGCTTCTCCCTTGTTATCAGTTGTTACTCTTCAGACATTACACTGTCACTATTCTGAGGAAGGTGACTCTTAGTACATGTGCCTGCAAAACTATGAGCAAACTGTTTTTCATTAAGAAAGAATAGCTGAGGATCAAGAGGTGAAATTGTGTAACTGTTTTGAACAATGCAAATGCTTATTTTTTGTAAGGAATGAATTGAAATACAAGTGCCCTGAATAGGCAGTCTTTCTAAGTAACACATCATAACACGATGGTTTTATGTACACTAGTAAATTAAATGGTGCCTGGGAATGTTACTGGGCTCTGGAATTCAGACATACATATCCTGCAACATTATTTTTTAATAGCCTTCAACAATTTTGACCTGTAGCAAGTAGCAATGTCTGAAACAATTCATTGGCTCAGTTCAGGAGTTAGCAAGCGCCATGGACCGCTCCGAATAGACAGCCAGGATGCAGCTGGTCCATTTTGACCTTGAGGAAGTGTAATGGATGCAGATGACTCTATGACAGAAGGAATCACATTCAGAGAACAGTTGAGTTGAGTTTGATTTACTAATCTAGATGTACCCCACAAGTCTTAAAAGTGATAACAAAATTATGTTGAATAGAAAAAAATAATTTAAACACAGTCTTAATGACCTATTTGGAACTGAATTTTTGACAGTGGCAAATGGAATTAATGGATAATAAAATGAGACTTTTAAGGAGATCTATCCTAGTAGCCAACATATATTTCAGTTTTTCAGTTACGCTCAGGATCTGGCTTTTTATTAAATGGATAATTGCCCAACATACAGTGAAACTCTCATTTTGCATGAGGTTGTTATTACCTAAGGAAAAACACTGCTACAGTATATGCAGTGATTACCAGTAGCAATACAATCCTTGAAATTTTCATATTCTGTTACACTGGCTATCAGCCAGTTACTATTATGATGCATAACAAAAGAAGAAAAGGAGAGATTACACGGATAATGCCCAATCTATCTATATGTTCCACTTGGGTTTAAAATACACTAAAAATATCACAGATAATATTGGAGGTCTACATAATGTCTAACTTATGTGTAAAGTATGTTATTGAGAGGTACTCCTTCCTCAACACACAGACAAAAAACCAAGCCTATTATAAATAACCTAACAGCCTTGGGAGGCCATCCATCTATTAAGCTAAAAGCAAGGACCAGTAGGTTAACAGGGAAGGTGTAGGAAGGATGATAATCTAAATGCTCTTTTGAGTGGAGCAGGGGGAAGGATTAAATTTCCCTTCTCAAGGCACCAAGCAAAAAGTAGCAGCAACTTGATAGTCTTCTATTTTTAATACATAGAAATTTGAGTTAATCCTTTGGTTTTGATGATGCATTCTTATATATATTTATGTGCATTTATACCTATATAATATATACTATTTATATGTGCACACACTAGCATGTGTGTACATATGCATGCACATATATACACAAATACATATAGATATTTATTTAGTGATGTTTCTGAACAGAAAATGCTTTTTCTGGCCCTACTTGATTTGGTAACTGAACAGGTGTGAGATTCCATGAGCACAGATTCCTGGAGGTTGTGTGAACATCAGTTAGTCAGTATGTTTTCACCCAGCCACTAAACCCAATTAAAGTCACAGCTGGGAATTTGTTTGATATTTTTTTCTTTTCCTGTGGGTTTGTATCTCACATGATGCAAGTGTGCATAACAAGTGTACAAATTAGGCAGGCAAGAGAGGTATGGCTATGAGTGGGGTTTTTTTTGCTGTTTTAACCTACAGCTGATGCTATCGGTCCCAACCAGAAATGTATGCAGTGTATCTTAGCTGCACAACAGAGCTGTGCAGTTAAATCCATTTACAACAATATATCTGTTGAGAATTCTTTTCCACCAGAGATTTTTACCACACTGAGGCTCCAAAATCCCTCTTTAGCTCAATCCATAACTTGTTAAAGCTGTAATTTTTGTGTTCAGAAGACTGAAGTCATTAAGGAGTTAAAAGTTAAGTTTTAACAGTTTTGTCGTTACACATTAAGTAAGAAGTCACACAGCCTTTCCTGACATTAAAAGGAAATTGAAGTGAAAAAATTGAAAATTGAATTGTCTCCACTTCCTCTTATTATTTATCACGTGCATTTAGCAGGTAAAAATAATCCTACATGTTATGTTTAGAAATATTGAAAAATGGATCTCAAAGAACTAAGTCCTAGGACAGTGAAAATGATGGGTTATTGTGTGGAAATGATGGGTTATTATAGTTATTGCTACATACTGGAGTGTGAAAGGACTGTAAAAGCAGATTATAAAATGAAAAGACATATTCAGCCTTCCTCTCTCTCCCCAAATAACCTTTAATAAATTGGTATCATATACAGTGATCCCTAGCATAATTAACATGAATATCAGGAGTTGGTATAGATGCATACTTTTCACAATATGAAGTATCCACAGGAAAATAATTAAAACTGAGAAAAGAAAACACTGCAATTAAATACTTGCTGCTAACAATTAAACAGAATGGAGGGGACTGATAAGCTCTTATGATGAAAGGCAATAGACACTGACTATACCATGGGATCTCTGCTCAGTGATTTATGAGTTATTTGTATTTGATTTATCTGTACCTGTTGTATCTGACATCATTTCAAGTGTCATAAGTCCAACTACATCTCTGAAACATTCAGTGCTAAAGTCAGAAAAGCTATCTAGACATTACTTCAGAATGCTAAAACTTTATGCTGTCTTCAAGAAAGAGTGCGTATGCCAGGTCTTGCTAAACAAAAGCAGTCTAGCATTGATAAAAACAAATTACAGATATTATAATCTCTCACAATTAGAGATATTTGTAGATGATGAATGTTTAATATAGAAATCGCTAGAAGTCCAACTGAATCCAAATTGCTGTGACCACAAGCCAAGAATTTTTTCACCTCTCTGCATCTTTTTGCCAGAATGAAAAAAGAAGTTGATGATTATGTTACCTATCTTGTATATACTTGACAATCACCTAAGACAGTGAATCTATAACCATTTTTCTGAAGTTAGAATTTCAATAATGCAGTTTGAAGTTAGTGGGAAAGAATGGAGAGTTTTTATTAGATCAAATATCAGGAGTAAGGTCCAAAAGTGTTGAGGTGTTGGCTACTAACTCCTGCTGCTCACTCCCACTGAAATCAATGAGAACTATTAGGTAGGCGTTAAGTATCTAATATCTCTGAAAGTTAGGCTCTGTGTAATTAAGAAACTCAGTGAGCTTTCTCTTTCTTCTAAAAGTGCCATGGCTGTAATATTTTTGGGAATGACAAGATTATGTCATAGTGATAGTAAAAAAAAATATTGACATTTGAGGCTAAAATTTACATCCTTTAAAACATATGGTGATGTTAGGCTTGATGCAATACTCCTCAGCAGCTGTGGTTTCTAAAGCAAGACAGAATACATGGCCTGAACTGTTTCAGGTTGAAACAATTTCAACTAAAGCTGCTGGTTTTGCACAAAGAGTAGGAAGAATTATGGGAAATACTGGAACAAAAACCCCATAATACTGGAGATAATGATTACTTTAAACCAACCACATTTTGGTAACTTCTGATTCTTCCTTCCCTTTCCTTTTCCCAGGAAAGATCCTCTTTCCTATAGGGAGGTTATTTTTAGGACAAAGAGTCCTGGGATTCACTGTCATGAGTTCTAACCCTTGTGCTCAGGGCCTCCTCTATGATTTTTGGGAAACTGACTTAACTTACCATGCCTTTCTATTTCACCTATAAATGGATATAACAGAAATTTTCTAAAAAACCCCCAAAACTGAATGTTGTAAGCATACAGCAACTAAAAATTCCAAAGCTTACATTCTATGAAAGTGGAAGCTATAAAAACTGGGGGCTTTGTTCTGACACTAAAATTAATTAGGCTTCTTTTGTTTGCCACATTTGGACAGGGAATGCCCTCCATATATATTCAAGAAAATATTTCCCTCTACATTTCTTCCTTTTCCCCTTCTCTCACTCCAAAAATGCTATAGTAATGCTATTATTGCTATTCATACTTTTCAGAGTGGCACTTCTGGTTTCTTGGCTGAGCCAGCAGCTGCTCCTGATGATACCATTTGAAATCTTATAGAAAACATTATTTCAGGTCTTCATTTGAGTGAAATCCTTGCTTGCAGATTTTTAGCATACTTCTTGAATGTATGTAGGCTTTTTCTCAACCAGACATTTAAAAGTTAACTTTTAGACAGTTAAATCTAGATAAGTCACCCAAGGGATCCATTTATAGTCAATGGAGAGAAATTGGTACCTTCAAAGGGTGATTCATCTTTTCTATCTTAGGCATCTTTTTTAGGATGAAATTGTCCTCTGGAGGCCTCCATTTCATACCATTGGCTATAAACACAGCTAAAGGTTAAAGTTCGGCAATTAACTTTTGGGTATCTAAGTGAGGTGCAATGAATTGCAAACATCTCATTTTGCAGTTCTACATAAAGATCACACTACATGCCACCAAAATATTCCAGGACTAAAATCAAGAGCCGTGCATGATTTTTTTACACTGTAACTGCTGCCTAGTAACGCAGTACTCCCCAAACCCCCAGCAATTATATGAATGAATATCACACAGAGAGAAAGGATTTTGTTGTCAAGCTTAACTAAAAAAAAAAGATAAAAGAATTGTTTAAGTTTAATGTGTATGGGCATCGAATGCCTTTTGAACTCTATGTGCTGTTTACTCTGTCAGATAATACTGAGTGTATTGAAGGACAAAGTGAAACAAGAATAAGAAAAGTGAAGTACCTGAGGGAAGAATAGCATTTCCTGATGCAGAAAAAATAAATTAGTCTTGACTCATTCTAGGTATATGTCAGTAAGTTGCATGTCTTTTTTGACAAAGCAGATACATGCAAAAAGAAAGTGGGTGGCAAAAGAAAGAAGTGCCTGGACAGAGAATGGCAAAAGGAATGGACCTGCCACAGCTAACTGTCACAGTGGCTGCAGAGTAGATGCAGAAGGAAGTGGACATAAGGAAGGCAGGGAGAGCACATGCTGCTTAGGCCACAGCTGAACACTCTTTTGTCCTCTACATTGCATGTTCTCACAGCGGAAGAGGTGAAGAATTATTGCTAAGCTGGAAATGCTTCATGATGGAATGTATATTGTCAAAGCATTTGTAGATCCTGTCTACGCTCTTCTTATCTGTGCGGTATGGCGACCGGGTACTGTTTCTGTTGTTAAAACTGAGCTTCATCATTTTCCAGCAGAGACAACAAAGAGTCTATATTTGGATGAGGAGAGTAACTTTTCTCAGTCCCATAATGGAGCTATAGGTTTTGCCTTGTTAATGAAAAATTCAGAAGAAAACTGGAAGCCCTTCAGTATACATTTTTCCTTCTTCATGATGTTTCACTGTATGCAGCGTCAGGAGGTGTTTAAAGGTACAGTAACATAGATCTCAGCTACTTGCTCTTCTACTAAAGTTGAGAGAGACTCGTTGTGTGGTGGTTAACTTCCCTAAGACAGTTTCAGGAGTATATTCTAAAGGTAATGAATTCATTAGCTCACTTATAATTTCAGAAATATATATATTTTAGAGATATATAACCTGGGCTTATACAACTAACTGAAGGAGAAGATTGTGGGTTGTCATGTCTCGTCAAAGACAGATGTTCGCTTGTAACCCATGTAAGTTCCTAGTTTCCTGAAATGGTTGGCATTTAAGATGTAGTTGGCTGGCTTGGTTGGCTTAAGCAACTCCACGATGGTCTTTATAGCTTCCCAGGCATTGTGTAAGGAGATTAAGCAGTTGGTTAAGGTCTTCAGAGACTATTAGGTTGATAAGTATTTAAAATACAGATTTTGTAGTGGTCAGGGTTACAACACCGAAATCTTTCTACAGGTCAAGCTTGCTCTCCAACATTAGAAAATGACAGAACCAAGGGGTACATATGTGGGTTCATGTAGATAATCCTAAACCTTTTTTGACTATGCTATTTGCTAACAGCATGTTGCTGAGCAGATGTTCCAACCTGTGAAACAAGTCAAGCCTTTTAGCGAGTCCCACTTTTCGCTAGTTTAGGAACAATTAGAACATTTGAAAGGGAAGGACTGAAGGAGACAAATTTTAAATGGTCAACACAAAATAATCTTTCTAAGTGTTGGGAATGGCTGAAACATTTTGCCTAAACTAACCATCTTTACTGGAAGAATAATCTGTTATGGCAAGTTTTGAACCCTACCAGCTGAAGTTCGTCAGAGCTATATGTAGCTGACTTCAGTGATAGTTTTTTCGACCAACATTGCTTATAATGTAATCTCAGTTCTATCGACAATTGTATCCCATCCCTTCAGGTAACTAATCCTATGTGTGTTCCAAATAGAAATACTGTCAGCAAAATCTGCAATACACATAATCATTGTCTGAGTTCCTTTGCAATATAATGATTTTTAAAAGCTAATAAATCTAGGCTTGAAAAGGAGGCGCTTCCTTTTGGGAATTGTATTTTTCCCCATACTCAAAGCCATCCAAACTCTAAGAAAGAAACATATGCTCTTATAGGCTGACATTTGGAACTTATGGTTTTTAGGTTTCTAAATTGTTTCCTTGCCAACTATGCCTCAAAAATATGAATAAAACTACTTTT
Organism: Mycteria americana; assembly: GCF_035582795.1. Taxonomy (NCBI): domain Eukaryota; kingdom Metazoa; phylum Chordata; class Aves; order Ciconiiformes; family Ciconiidae; genus Mycteria; species Mycteria americana. The sequence goes on from NC_134367.1 coordinate 59,043,324, forward strand.
GTCTTAAATAATTTTCTGCAAATATTTTTCATATTGAATTCACTTCTGACAATGATATTGAGTACTGAAGAAGGGTTGTGTAGCTCTATAATGCTTCCATTTTTTAACCTACTTGAAATGCCATCAGTATTTGTTGTAATAATTCTAACTGGAAATCAGGGATGACAATGAGTCATTAAATGTAATAACTATTTTACAAGGTCACTGCTTAAACTTATTCTTACCTTTTTAATATGAAACTCAGTTTGGTTATTATTAGCTCTTTTTTTTTTTTTTTTTGGCATTTAACTTTTGCCTTTACTTTCTAAATAGCTTACTTTTCAAAACTAAAGTGGTTGAGTCTTTCGATGATCCTCTACAACATATCTAGCTTTTTTTCAGACATTGTTGGTGAATCTTTTGAAATGACACCTGATTTTGAAACTTGATTACTGAACTATATGAAAAGGTTATAATATGAAATAGTAGTAATAAAATATAATGCAAGTGTGAGAATACTTTTGTTAGTCTAGCCTCTCTGCCTTCATAGATTAGATTAGTTTATTTCCATTAAAATCCAGAATTTAGACTCATTTACATGAGCAAAGGTTTTGGCTTTCTTTTGTATCACATAATTCTGACTCCTCAGAGTGGCTTGCAGTGAACTATCAAAGAAAGAGATCCGTTTCTCTCTACGGAAGCAGAATACCACGCATTCCCTGGGTAGCTGCTTCTGAGAGAGTGAAAGTCGTTTGAAATTTTTTTGGCAAAGTTACAATAAAGTGCCATAAGAGTGTTGACAGATGCAGCTTTGCATGCCAGCATCTGGCTCTGATTCATGGTGGGATGATATAAACAGGGAATAATGGATAGCTGTTCTGCCTCTGTGGGACGGCATCAGGACTGTGTGCTGATAAAGTCCCCATTAAGAGATCAATGTCATTCCAGAGTTTGACCAAATAGACACAGCTTTTGGGGTGAGAGGGGAGTCGTAGACAAGAACCTCATTAAAATTACATCAGTGGATGTCTTCTCATAGTTTTACATAACTGAACAGAAATGTAAAGAAGCAATATTTATATTCCAAATGACAGCTAAAACTGTTGCAAGGATTGCACATTAATAAATTAGTTAGAATTTTTTGAAGAATTAAAACTTAATTTTCAGTTTCTCATACATATATTTTAAATTACTCTTCATTACTTCTTTCCTTTCAGACTGTTTGAAAAGTATTCAGAACTCTCCCAGGAGATTACTAGAGGAATAAATGCTTCTGTCGTTCAATCATCTCCATTTATGTCATCAGCAGAAACAAATGTGTCGACAAGTGTTTCATCACATGAACAACTTTTTTATAAACTGACAATTAACTATCATCAACTCTGAAGATGAATCCAGATGAGTGTCTGCAAATTTTGGGGTACAGTACTGCCCTCAGAGGGAGAAGACATGTTAGTTCTTACGTACCTTTCCTGTTTAAAAAGTAAAACTGGAAAAGTTTCACAGCTCCCAAACTCTCCCTTTAGCATTTCACTAAAACAAATATCTGGTTTGCTTGTTTTCTATTGTAGGGCAGAGGGCTATTGAGTAGGTAGCATCAGAAAGCATCTCTCCACAGAAAAAAAAAAAATATTGTCTAGCATTCTCTCTCAAATGTGAAAGCCTGTAACTCGGTCCACATTTTGTTATGCTGAATTTCTCCAAACAAGAAGCAAATAACATACTACTTTCTTATTTATTATGACTGGTTTTTTTATTACACTGCATGAAATATATCCCCAGAGAAACTACACTGGTATCAGAGTTGTCCCCATGTAAATATAATGTAACAAGGTGAAAAGTTACACCCTGTCATTTATATATCCACAACACATTCTAGTCTTTAATCAAGTAGGAGTGACACTTAAAAATAGTTCAAGAGCCTAAAGCGTTTTGCTATCTGAACAGCAGAGGGCAAGTGTTCAACTCCAGTGCTACAGCCCACCCACAGCAAATACAGGCATTTTTACTTTCAAAATTAGGCACTTCATTCTCTCAGTTTTTTTGCAGTAATATACTCCATGATCTTGCAATATTGAGGTACTTTTATACCAGTACCTCCATGAATCTTTTTGGATATTAAATGGCAAGTATCATATCCAATGTCTTGGAATTCTCTTACCCCATTGTGCAATAACAATAATTCCTGCTCTTTGACTGAATACTTCTTGACAATGGAAGAGAAGAGACAAGCCCTGGAAGAACGTTGTAGACATGAAGGACATTCAGTCTGTCACTTCTTCCTGGGACCAAGCAGACTCTAGTGTTCCCTATGGACTCTCACCACAATTTGTCTGAATTTCTTAACTGTCTATGTTTGTTATATTTTTTTTTCTTTTTTCATGAGCACATGTGCAAAGGGTGAGTCTTCGATGATTTTTTAATGAGAAGGTGGGATGATTGTTTTACCCTGTAGGATACACTCTTGCCATGTAAACGTGTCAGAAATCCTGATGAATTTCTCCAAGGCAAATATTTTTTCAACAGTGTAAGATTAGCAAAATCGTCTACATCACTTTGGCTTTTAGACCCTGGCATGGAAATAGACAATAAACAGACGAGGGTAAACTGATGAAAGGAAATGGTATGGCCACATTCCTTTGCAGTCTAGCTATTATTTGGAACAGTCATGTAGTGGTATAAGCTCCATAGGGTAACTGGCTGCTTCAGTGCAAAGATTTTAGATAGGCTAAATGGACAATAATATCACATCTGTGCTCCCACTGTCTTTTTTGTCAGTTAGGTAACTGTAAAGATCATCCAGTAGTGAGTCCAGTGTACTGTGAAATGCAAGTTGTTTAACCAAAACTAGAACACAGTAAAACTATGCATGTAAGATAAACTTCCGAGTGATTAAAATGAAAACAAAATCTGACCATAAATATACAGTATGACCAAATACCCAAGAGATGCTTATCACTCCTAATTCAGCAGTATGCAGCATGCACAACCACGTGCTGAGGTGGGCATGCAGAAAAACAGACATGCAAGAATCCACTTTAGGTAGCTGCAAAATAAAAAAGGCATTTCCTTGGAACAAATCCTTGATCTGCCAGAGTAGTTTGGAAAATGCAAATGTATAGCAAGCTGGCAAACATTGTAGGGGAAGCAGGGGAGGAGTGGTAAAACAGGAGTATGGCAGAGGTGGGAAAAATAGAGCAGATCCAGTTAACTTAGGGAAGCATGTGCTACGTGGTAAAAGAGTGACCAACTAGCGTCCCTGAAATCCATCCACATGGGTGAGGTTTTCAAACTCTCTAAGGGCAAAAAAATAGTTATGGAAATCAAGTTAAAGGTCTCTACTAAATTAGAACCTTTTCTCCTACCAAGAAAATATAAAAATATGAATAAGAACACTAGAAATATTACTCAGAAAAAAATTCAGGAATATCAAATAAATTATCAAATACATGGAATAGACTATATCCATGAAACTGGACAGAAGAAAGTCAGTGGCCTTCTGTATCAGAAAGGCTACCTTGGACCTCAGAAATACCAGTGCCAGTAGAAGAATAGAGGTGCCAGTCAGAACCAATGTGTCCCAGCATCTCTTGAAAAACAAGCTTTCCTCTTTAGGTTTTAAAGTTTTAAAAGTAAAACTTGGAAAATTAACCCTGGAAGAAGTGCATATTAATTTTTCATTTACAGGCAGCCAAAAGGAGTACAAAGCAATTTGGACAGAGCAATTTGTTAATGCTGAGACAGTACTGCCCGTACTTGGCTGAGAAAACGTAGTCCAGGGATAAATAAGATCAGAAAATCTATCCTTTGGAGGAAAGGTGGTTCAGCCGTCCCTCTGAGAAATTGTTACTTATCACATGCATGTTAGATAGAAAGTAAAAAATATTCTCAAGCTCCATACTTCATCAGATAAAATCAGAAAGCAATTTTTTTATACTGTATACAGTAGAGCTCAAGAGGGCTATCTATAAATGTCTCAGTAGAATCCAGGGTAGGTCACTGTTGCAGTCATGATATTCATGAGATGGACATCTGGTTTAGCAAAACCAATCTGAGTTTATGGCTAAAACTCCACTGATATCTATTGTAAAGGGCTGAGAACCTCAGATACTTTTATTTTATAAAAAGTAAAATAGAAGTCTCTGATGTTAATTGATATTGATATAGTTATTGCAATTTACAGAAGGATTACATGAAATTAGTCAGTATCAGGGACAAATGCTGGCCAGAGAAAACTAGCTAATGCTTCATGAAGTAGCTTAGCAAGAATTCCCCCTTCTATGGCTTCCTATGAATTCGCTGTGTACAGTTTACATACGTCTCATTAATTTTTTAAAGCTAAGTCTGCAGTAACATGACAAAACTTTGAGTAAATGAACAACATTTCAGCCTCATTTGTTAAAATCAACACAAGAGCATTAACTGACCTCCAACAGATTGTTCAGACGACTGTCAAAACGTATTAATTGATGTATTTTGAAAAGTGTATCTAATTAATGAAACCCAAGGATCTAAGTTTTACTTTTAATTATTTCATCATTATAAAATGCCATCTTAAATGGTCTACTTTGCTATAAATTCTTGCACAAAATTTATATAAACCTAAAATAATCTAATGTTGCCAGTAATGAATACAAATTTTTCAATAATACAAATATTTAAAAAATACTATCAAAGAATAAATACTGAATAGTATTGTTATTACTGACATTATAAATCCATATATTGTGCCTAAGGAATCCAATGAGTGGGACACTACTCTTATAAGCTCAAGAAGACGGAAATTCATATTTGGTGTAAACAATCCTACAAAAAGCCAATATACCTATGTGAAAGAATTTTCTATGAGAAAGATGTGTTTTTTCTCCTTCACTAATGGCAATATTGGGATTGACAGAAATGATTCCTGGTTTGAAAGTATTGCAGTGTCAGGGTGACTGTAATGAAATTCCTTAGCTGAATTGCACTCAGATCTCTTTGTTTGGACGATGTAATTTACCATAAAATATATAAACTGATAAAAGGATAAAATATAGCAAATTTTAAAGCTAATTGGATATTAGAGTTATTAAAGGGACTTAGTGTGCTGGTGTTTTCCCCACATCTATCTATTCAAGAAAATGAATTACAGTAATATTTCAGTTCACAAAGGCCAGTGTGAAATGAGCACGTTGCCGGAGAAAGGCAGTAACAAACGCTAACTGAGCAGTGTTTGGTGGCACTCTCCTCAATGATTTCTATAAAAAGCACAAAGCTGGGTGTACCTGGCCTTTACCTTGCTTCTCAGAGACACGGTCTGGATGTTTCAGCATTGCCTTTCACATCTTGTGGGCTGACTAAAGCTTGTTTTGAAGGCAATGCTTTATTTTACCTCCCACAAAAATGTATCAGGCTCCATCACAACAACTATTCACACTATTTAACTTCAGATGTCGACAAATGACTTAGCGGGTCAAAAAGCAGTTGCTTGACAGGTGGAGCCACGGGTGGACTTTTGGAGACCCCTAAGTTAAGGGGCTGTCCTCTTCCTTTTCACCTATAAATCAGATGATTTAAGCTGCTTTATGACTTTTTTCCGCTTTCTGGGGCCTCAAGCTGTCACCCTAGTCGTTCACCTGTAAGGCCAGCTGACCATGCAATGACCATTGAACATTTTTCAGCTGTTTCTTAGCACAACTCTGTCATAGCACACTGAAATGACACAAGACAAACATTGGGAGGCAAGAGCAGACGGTTCTATCTTGTATCTTCTGAAATTCAAGTCATTACAGACTTTGCTCTCTATCTCCCTGCTCCCCTTCATGGTCTTCCCAGTTTCCTTGTAGCTGGAAAGGTCAAAACTGAAGAGCAGTCTTCTCCAAAACTCCCCTCCCACAGCATGATTGCTCTGCCTTAGGAGAGTGACAAACAACCCAGGGAGCCATCTGCAAAAAAGGGCTCTGACATGTGTCAAAGCTGCTTGCAAATGTCAGGAGAACTATAAGAGAGATCTTGAAGATCTCCATGCAAGTCTTTGTGTTGTGATTTATTAATGGTACATCTGTGTAAAGACAGAAACTGGGTGAATCACAGCTGGTACAGGGGGTTATTTTTTAAATCAAAGCATAACTGAAGGTCTCTGGAAGGTTTTGCTAACCTTTCTCCCACTCTTAGCCTAGACCAGTCCCTCTGTTTATAACTGGCGGTCTTTAAAAGTCCTAGAGGTGATATAATACTTTGCTCTCTTTTAATGGCACCCCCTTTTTCTCCATGTCACTCTTTGAGAACAGGCCATACAAATCCTCTCCCTCCAAAATCCCAAGCTTGTTCATTTTCCCTCCACAAAAATGTGTGTCCTCCCTCTCTCCATTTTGAGAGTCTTTGTTTCTCAGCTACATCCTTAGGACTTCCCAGCTCTGACTGGACCTGGGCATGTCAAGAGAGGACCCAAGACACAAGGCAGAGATAAGAAAACGCATCCAGTTCAGAGAAGTGCCAGTGGAGAGCTTCTTGAGCAAACAGCTGGCTAAACAAAGCTTGTAAGGCTTAGTGTGTCCTTAAATATTCTATCCTTGACTCTTTTCATAAATATCATTGATTATCATTCCTAGGATTATGTCATCTCTATAGTATGTCCTCTTGCACTGGATTTCAGAAGGAAGAGTGTCCATTAAATAAGGTAGATCGACTTAATATTATGAGATGATACTCAGTTATCATCAGTAGCTCTAGCTTCTTTTTTTGGGTAAGAATTAAGTGTCTGTGTTAGAACAGATGAGCATGGAGATGTGGGAAGAGAGGAGACAAAGCACAGAAGTGATGGATCAGCTAAAATATTTTATATACTAAGAACAGCAATGGCAATTCTATTTTTGAAGCATTCTGGGGTTAAGGCTTGCTATTTGTGGGGAAAAAACCCAATAAGCTATTAACAATAAGCTCCTTCCTCTTGCAACTCAGCCAAAAAAAGCATGGAAAATTTTAGCAATTTCTATAGCTTTCCTTTGACTCTACTTTTAACATAACCTTAATTTTAATTCATGCACTGTAGACAGAAAATTAAAAGCTTTAATAATACAGCCATTAGCTCTTATGCTTTATTAAAACTATTTGCACACTCTTTGTTGCACTTGTGAGACCTTTCAACAATACAAAACACACTTTTAATACATAAAGGAGCAGAAACTCTCAGGGAAACAGAAGAATATTAGAACAGAGTTCAATGATGTAGGAAAGTACCTGGATAAAAATCCCCTTGCGCAAACATGTCAATCACATAGCGACAGAATGCATATTGATCTAACAGAGCAAAAAGGAAAAAAAGAGTAATGAAGAAAGCAAATTTAGAATGTTTCCATTTAACAGTGAAGATAAAGCTTGGCAGCGCAAAGACACATTTCAGGGATAGCCTTACTTATATGTTTGGGTTTTTTTCCTGGCCTCCAAGTAATTCACATGTTCAGAAAGATACAATTTATTGTCCAGATCTAATTCAAGCCTCCCAGCCAAGAACTTCAGAGCTACCAATGCCAGAGCTGCCAACTCTTCTTCTGGGCCGGCGGGGCACTGCAAGGGCCCCAGGTCAGCAGTGCCCAGCCTCAGTTTTGGCATACGTCCTGACCCCACGCACAAGTACTGTGCAAACTGCTGCCTGGCCACAAGTCACAAAGACTTTTTCTTATCCTTGAAGATCCATTTCAAATAGTCGCAGCCAGGTGATAGAAAAATTCAATAAAGTTTTATATCACAGTATTTTGTTAATATTGTTTTAACAGTATAATCAATATGTACATTTAGTGAATGGGAATATGAAGAGAACTCTGTGTACTTACGCTCCTGTAGCAATGAGATTTTCCACAGAATTTTATCATTTCACTACAGAATTACTTTCCAAACACTAATCTTTACAAATGTATATATGTATATATTAAATCTGTATATATATCTCTCTCAAAACTATGCTGTTCAGAAATTAAGGCTTCTGAATCTAAATGAAACACTGATTTCAGAAATGTTGATTGTCTATTGATTTCTCCTATACATAAGCAGAGTTTCTAATATTAAGAATGGTGAAGAAAAGTTACCAGTTGCAACAGTGCAAAAGAATTGCAATATTATTGCTGGATTCTCCAGTTGGCCAGAAAAAAGCATGTTGCCCCACTGGACTCTAAGGGACATTATCTTTGAAAGTTAATGTTGATGACTAAATGCCAGCTCTGGTTAGCTAAGTTAGTTCCTAACTGTCCTTGAGTTAAGCGTATTCATCCATCTGTCCTAGACTGTTCTAGCACAGTTCCTAGGCTACAGAAGTTACATCTCTTCCTCTCTGCACCTCCTGTTGCATCTCTCTCCTACTCACCTACAAAGCCGCTTACTTTCTCTTTATCAACTTCAAAACAAAATTACGGAGACTTTGGTATACTTAAAATTTAAAAAATGCCATAACTGTTACATTTAAATGCAAAATGATGTTCCCAAGTATATAACACTCATTGTATTATTTGCTTTCTTACATAGTTCACTGGAGCATCAGTGTTAGTTGATGCTGAGGATTTTGTGTGATTACTGCTCTGTTATGTTGACTGCCATAGAAGTCCTTAGGTGGAGGACTGCAGCTTTCAAGCCATGATTTCCTACGCAGTTGCAGAAATTAGGAAAGGGTTTACAAGCTCAGCAAATATCCAATTGTTTCTACTAGTCTATAGGAACCCATGCAGCTGTTTCCTGTTACTGAGACAGCGAGGGTAATACTAGTCAGTATTGTAGAACCTGGGGCAAACCTTTCAGGACGTGCACAGGGCTGTGGCTATAAACACTGCTTTTAAAATCTTTAATGACTATTCATAATAGTTTCTACTTTCATGTTTAGGAATTCAAATTTATCATTCTGTCTGGCTCCAGCTTTGGATTCCATCCTTAAGGAATCTAAACAATTTGGCTGCAATATCTGCCCTAAGTCTATGTGCTAATTTTCTGAAAAAAGTAGCAGCGTATGTGTGAGAAAACAAGTATGTACAAATCTGTACTCTCAGTAAGCCCATCTAAAGCCACTGAAGTCAGCAAAGTGTTCGCATTGACTTCAACGCACTTGCAAATAGGGCCTCAGTGAGTATTAATACATAAAACGGACCGATGCCAATTCTTTGGTCCAGAAAGCAAATGGCAAGGCACAGCTCTTGCCCACAAGGCTGAGTTTTCCTTACCCCTCTTTTGCCAAAACAATCTGCCTTCATCCATTCTGTCCATTGGGAAGAGGCCCTGGACAGCTTTGGGTCATTGTACAAAAGACTGCTAGATGGCATGGGGCAAAACTCTGTTGGGGACATAAGCTGTATGGACAATCACAGGACAGAGCACAAGCCTGTGCTGGTTCTATTTATGACATAGACATAGCCTGAGGGCCTAGCAGCTCACACCATTTCATTGATATTAAAATAATCAATTTTTTAAACACAGTAATATAAACCAGGATTAAAATAGATTATGGGTGTTTGGGTTGGGGTTTTTTTTGTTTGGCTTGTTTTTTTGAGATTTTTTTTTGGGGGTTTTTTTTGGTGGAAATGTAATTTGAATAAACTTTTTTTAAAAAGTCTTAATCTTGATTGTACCCGAGAAGAAAGATTTTGTATTAATCTTCTCATCATAGAATTTCTTTAGTAACTCAATCCCTGAAAACCAGGATTTATAAAAAAAAATTGAAGGCAGAATGTTAAACTCTGAATAACAAAAATAGCATTTCTACTGTACATGAAATAAAAAGGTGCACTGTAACATCCCCTTCAAGCTCATGGGAATTCTGCCAATCAGCAAAGATCGAAACCTGAGGAATTTTAAACGAATATGATTTTCCAAATGTCTCTTCATGGCTAAAAATTCATTTTAATTTAAACCCTCTCGTTAAAAAGAGAATTTCGCACTATAGTTTTCACCTTATAACTCTGTAATAGTGGCACAAATATTCATCTGAGTACTAATAAATCACATCAAAGTTTGGGACTAGATTCTTATTGATCAAAATGGTCATAGATATTTCTGTCACTGGACCTCATGTGATTTACCCTGGGAGATGACCTATGTTTTTTAATTTTGAGTAAGGAATGATGCAACAGCAGGGAAATCACAACAAATCCTCTGTGATTACTGTTATATTTTTTACATTGTTGCAGAAAAGCTGGCAGAACTACCCCCTTGAGCAAGGAAAAGTCAGGATTGCAAGATCAGGAAATCTTGGCAAAACCACATTGACTTCAAAATTATGTTCACCTTGGGTCACAGTGGGACTGAAATACAGGACTGAATTTTCTGAGAGTATCCAGCTGGGCAGCAGTGGCTTATGGTGGAAAAAGGAAGGATGAAAGTAGAAAAGGAAGCTTTCACTGAATGTGTGTAGCCCTATCTCCAGTGATAAGGGCAGTTGAAGAGGCTCCTTTCTTCCCCCACTCCAGCTGCTCATTCCCATTTTCAGCTGCCACAGTTTGGTGCACAGTCACTGGGGTCACACTCTAAAGCAGACTTACAAAGTGATCTGTTAATGTTTGATGCTCAGATGGATCATTTTGCTAATATTTACCAGTTAGAGGGGGCAAAAAGACCCCACAAAACCCAAACCAACAAACAAAAAGCCACCACCACTCTCTATTGCTCTCTGTAATCTTTGACCCCTACTTACTTAAAATATTTTGCTGTCAGGGAGTAAAGTGCCTCATCTGCACACCATTGCTTTTTGAGAGCCTTATCCTGAGCAGTATGGAGTGGATCCCACTGTGCACTGAAACTGTGTCAGAGCAAACAAAAACTGAGAGAGATTTTCACCTCCCAAGCGGAGCTCAGCAATTTGCTGAACTTTCCCCTTGGTCACAGCAATCAGCATGAAAGATGCTGCTTTGACTTTATGCCTCAAAGGCTCCAGTATTTCAAGTAAAAACCGAAATTAACTAGAATACAAATAAATCCTAAAAAATACTGGTTCAGCACACTATGCATGTCAGAAAGGGGGCTATATCTCAAAATCTCTCCTTTCAGATTTCTAGAAACTTATAATTTAGGCAACTCCTAAGGGGTCCAGAGCTGATGACTACAAAATTCTGAGACGATCTGCCCGGGCAGATTCAGATATCCAGGCAGGGATGGCTGCTTTGCTGCTCAGGTATAATAATTTATCTGTGGTTATCAGCTGAGAGGATCAGATAGGTGTGCCACGCAATGCTGAGCTGCCTCTATTAATGTTAGAATAATCCTGTGCCTACAGTGTGGCAACGTGTACAGACAGCCACGTCCTGCCGCCTTCATTCATACAAAACTGTACCTAATGCCATGAAGAGCCACAGGGAAATCAGGGGACCCGTCGGTGCAACTTGGGAGTGGATGAACCCAGGCTGACTCTGACAAAGAGGAGCATATAGTTGACACCTGCGTTTCGCATTGATGCATGTTGATTCTTTGTTTTATCACTTAGTTTCTACCTTTCACCAGGTTAATGGCATTTCTTTCCTTTTTAGGAGAAATTTGGAAGCTGATCACATCAAATTACATCGGGCAGGTATATCACTATGTCATACAATACCTGACAATATGACAATGCCTCATATAATCTGATGTAATACAAAGTATTACATTCCCTTCCTCTGCTGCTACTTTCCTTATTGTTACGGAGAACATATGCAGATGTAGAAACAAAACATAATTCCCAACAGGTCATTAGACGGTCTGTATTTTCCAAAATAACTATACTAGCAATACACTACATAAGATGCTACTGAGCAAATCCATGAAGACTCCAGCCAATCTGAAGATAAATTGGTCCTTGTTAAAGAAGGATTTAAACTAAAATGAATCTTTAGCCATGGCAAACAGTTAGAACATTCTGGTTATTTAGATTAAAATTGTTTTACTCTCGATAGTCTCCTTCTAGCGGTCTGAGATTCATCTGGAATTTATTTGTGCTGCACTTTTGTTTTTCATGGGTGGACTTTGGTCCTTGTCAGCTTTAACGTCATTCTCTCTGCTTCTTCCCTACTACTTTTTTAAGATCTTCATCTGTTTCCTCCTGGTTTTGTTTACCTTTCTTTTCCGATTTAGTTACAGTCTGAAGAGCTTTCTCCTCCTTAACTTTCGGTTTGGCCTTTATTAGCCCAACTTCTGTTGTTTTCGTCTCTGCCTGCTTGACCTTCTCAGTTGTCTTTACTTCTCCTTTTCCATCCTTCACTTCCTTCTTAACTTTCGCTTCCACTTTAGCGCTCTTTACTTTCTTCTCCTCTGCAGGTAATAAAGAACAAGCTTTCAGTGTCATTCTTTCCCCCCAGAATGATATTCAGTACTATTTATTTTATCTTGTGCTATTAGTAATGAGTCTTTCTTCATCATTAACACCTTGCTCAGATCTGATGAAAGCTATAATCCCCCAAAACCAGACAGACTTAGACAGAAATATGAGATACAAGCATGTTTTGTCTTCAGTCCTGTCCAAGTATTTGACTGATACTAAGCATAGTAGGCTATGGCATATAATATTCAATGTTTCTAATGACAACATGCTAGCTTTTGTGGTATGAACTGGGGAGACAAATGTTGAACATGAAGCAAACAAATATGGAAGGTACTTCCAGGCTAAATCTGAATAACTTCAGAGATAAGAGCTAAACTCTGTTGTAAGCTGTAAAAGTAGTTGGTTTAAAGTGTGGCTATTTGTAAGGGTCGCTTTTATGCACCTATTCTAGGTCTCTGCCCAAGGAGTCTTGAGTTCTTGAGTATCTCTCTACACCAAATCCACAAGCTGAAAGACTAGTCTGAGACAGGCCAACTCATGATGTGCCCTGCAGCAGAGTGAAAAGGTTTCCAAACATTATTACTCAATTGCAAATATCAGTGGCTGAAGCTACAGGGAGATTGGTGAGACCAGGACTATTCCTTCTGCTCGTATGTATCAGCAGTGTTTTCTCATCTGAGACACGGATGCTGACAATATGTGTGTTTCCAGTTCACTTCAGTAGAAAAGCCAACAGTAGTTTAAAATGCCACTGAATATGGTTTAAACTAATCTGTTTAGTGTGATGTTCACACTTCTGTTTTCTTCATAGCTCTAAAGGTCTCCATCCTTGAGGCAAAACTTGAATGCTACAAAATCCATGTCTTCTGTAAGGCTCTGGACTTCTATTTCTATTAAGCCTCTGGGCTGACTAGACTGATTTTATCAATATGTAAACTGAATAATTCTACCTATTCTAAAACAAAATACAGATATTTATATAAGGGCAATTCCTACATAAAAACAAGGCCACAGCATGACCAAATATTGCTGGCTAGTGAAGAAAGCATTTCCATAACTAGATACAGTGAAAATACATATGTCATATCACTTACAGATAGGCCTACTTCTTTTTCAGGGAAATAGTAGTTCATACCTTTAATTCTCATCTTTGAAATTTCAACAGGTTTTAAAAGGGATCATGCATAGAACTCACCCTTGGATGTTCTACAGACATTTTAATTCAAATTATATTTTAATTTCATTATAGTGTCATGTAGCTGATTTTCTAATACATTATATTCTCTGCTCCAATAAAATAAAGTTTATGAATTTTAATGTAAATTCTAGTAAAAAATGTAGTATAAATAAATAAATACCTTTGGGAGGAGGTTTCTTTTCAGCTTTTTCATGTCTTTCAGGTTTGTCTTTTTGAATTACTAGAAATGAGCACAATCATATATTAGGAAAAAAACACTCACAAAGAATGAGAAAATATTCCTAAAACACAACACCACCCCTGGAGGTTTCATATTTCTTCGATTCCTGTTTTTCAGTTTGCAAAATTCTTGCTTCTTTTTCTCAGGTTCACACTCTGGGGTAAAAAGCTTCAAAATATCTGTTGAGACTCACCTAACCGGAAGACAAGGCAGTCACACAGATCTGAAGCTTTGTAGGGAATGTTTATACTGCATATTTCAGATGACACAGACTTGCTCTGCTCAAGCTCCGAGCAGACATGGGCTTGATTTTCTTGTGCTCCAGCCAACAAGAAGCCGAGCGACTACATTCATCTTACAAAGCGGGGTTTTTCTTAGCTTGGGCTCACTGTCATACAAACCCAGCCACAAACCTGGTGCTCACTTCAGAGCCCAGCTCGAGTGAGTTCATGTCTGTACAGGATACACTGTGTAAACACACACACTGCTATGTCCCAGAAAGGCTGTCAAAATTTTATGTGGAGACTTCTATCTTTCCTCTCTTGGTTGCCATCCAGACGTATTGCTGGAACAAAACAGCCTTGAGAGTTAATTACACTTCTTTCAAGTGATAACTACATAATAACAACATCCTCTCTAAGTGAATTCCAGCCTGGAATTGCTGCCTGTATGAGCCATGATTGATACCTAGACTTGTTTTTCTTTTTTTTTTAAGATAGCTATTTCTTAGATGACGTGTGCATTCATATCACTGAAGCTTTCTGGAGCCTTTAACAGGGGCTGAAGAAGTACCCTAAGTCTTTTTATTGAGCGTAGTGAAAATCTCCTGACTGGGGGGGAAGTAGCCACCTGATTTTCAGTACGCCTGTTCCCTGAAGTTGGCCTGGACCTGAGCGTCCTCACTTACTAGGGACTGCAAGTGGTAGAAATGGCCCCTCAGCACTGCTGGTAGCTGATCCAGTTTAGAGCAGACCCCAGCCAAAAGGGAGGTGAGCCTGGCCACGGATAGCTCAGCACGCTGCCGGCGTAGATGTGCCGTAGGGAGCGCTGAAGGCCACAAGTGCCCTAGTGCACTGAGTCCACCCGTAGGGACTTGCATGGCATGGGAACTACTCAAGAGCGGGTAGTATGTCTATATGTCATACTGCAGGAGCAAATCCCCCTAGCTACAAAGTGGCCAAATTCTTTATAAAATGTTCCAGCCAGTGACTGGAGTCATGGCTCCTATTAAACACATTAAAGCTCCAAGTGATTATTTGGTTAGCTAGCAGAAGATAAATGGATAAACAGGCTGGCTGCTCATTAGGAATATCTCAGTGATTCTTGGAAGTTATTTACTTTTCAAATCTACACAGATACCGTGGGCATTTATTTTCTCTGGATTAGTTCAGTGTGACTTCACTTTATAAAAAAATCCTACACTTTCAAGTTATACACTGAAAGTAGAAAAAGTGGCCAAATATCCCTTTTAAAGAACGACTGGACAATGGCTACCTATCAAAGCCTCTTAAGGCTTTAAGTCTTCATTCCACTTTTTGTCTTTCTTCGCTCCCGCTTTCTGTTTTCACATTTCTCCTTAGAGTAAGGTCGAGTCCAATAAAGACTGGTTTATACATTTGAATCTATATTGGCCGAGCAGATTCAAATTAAACTTAATTAATGCATGTGTCCCATCATCATGAGATTAATCTGAATGCAATAACAGATTGATATTAAGATACATTGCATAGTATTTTTTTCAAGAGTTAACTGAGTAAAAGTAAGAAGAGACAAAGACTGAAACCTAACTTCATTATAGAAATATCTGGCTTCCAAAAAGCAATGCACGTAAAAAAAAAAAGAAAACTTCAGAGCAAAAACATTCAAATGTTAAGCAATAATAAATGTTAGCCTTTAAAAAATGGCATAATAGGGCAAGCTGATTGGATTTTTAAATCCCCCTGTCCAAGTCATGGCTAAAGATGGAACTATCAGTCAAAAGAATACTGCAAATCACCTCTCATACACAATATTGCTTCAGAATATATATGTTAATTAGTAGATATGTAAATCTTAACCAAAGCCACTTCTGCCATGGAGGACAGTACAAATCATGTACTGAAATGAAAATGTTATTGCAAAAAAATAAAGGCAAGAAAATGAAAATCTAGTTTTGGATATGATGGAAGACCCAGAGAGAGAGTTAGTAAACAGTCTTGCATTAGGTCTGCACCAGATTGAAAACTGATACACAAGAGAAAGCCTTCTTTGCAGGCAAATTACTGAATCCCATTGTGGAGAAAAAGACATCAAGGAATGCAAATATAATAGTCATAGACTTATTTCTTTAGCTGCACAAGAATGATTCATAATTACCTCTGTGCATCAAAACAACAAAACTGAACAAGAAATATATTTTGAGCAAGACTTCACTCAGGGGCTGATCAAGACCTGCTCAAGCAAAAATGAGAGCACCCAAAAAATGTAGAGCATGGACTAGAAGAGCTTTATACTTTAAATATTCATCTCCACACTCCCCCAAACTATATAGGCTCTAAAAATCTAAAATTGTACAACATCTAATAATAGTCTGCATTACCTTTAGAAGGTGCTTTCTTTTCATGTTTTTCTGGCTTTTCAGGTTTCTCTTTGTGAATAGCTAGAAATAAATAACAACAACATTAATGGTTATTAAAAGAGAGAAATGTCGCATTTTAAGTGAGAAAAAGGAGAAAAAAGAGAAAGACAAAAGAGAAGTAGGCACCAGGGATCTCCATGCAAAGAACCGGAAAGATTGATTCAGCTGCTGCTGTCTGCTGATGGTGCTAAAACATGTGATTCAAACTTTCAAAAACTTGTCTACCATCAGCTGGGGGAGGAATGGCCTTCCTGGCACAACTGTAATCCCACGAAAGAAGTTAGTCAAGAAGAGTCATGCTTATTTATGTTGTTTACTGGTTCATTTTGTTTGTTTTGTTTATTCTGTCGTTTACTGGTTTATTTTGGTTTATTGTTATTTTTGAGCTTTCTTGTTTATTATTTTGGTTCGTTTCTGAAGGATTTTCTGAACTCCACATAACAACTAACAGTTTTTCCAGCTACGAATGATTAAACACTATAATTAATTACAAATCTAATTGCAATGGCATTATAACTAATGCTCTTTGGGGCTTTTTGTTTGCTTTTAATTTCCACTTTACAAATTGAAATAAAGTACACTGTAGTGACTAGATTTCTGGCTCAGGTTTCAGAATACACACGAGTTGTGCAATAGTCACTGAGTGGTGGGTAGTCTGGAATATTCTCCTATGTGGGCTCTGATTTGCTAATTTTTTTGCGATTAATGTTTACACAGTACCTTGTCCACGGGTGTGCAGAACTGATACTCGTATGTGTTCATATACCCTGAGGTACCCTACAGAGACCAGCCATGTGAAAACACTCAGCTGCCTATTTGACTCCGGCATATGAGTTTATACTAAGAACACAAAAATGTATGCATGAGCATTGCTATGTACTCTCCAGCCTTGTGTTGGTGTTTCAAAATAAAGTAAGAATTGTGGAAGATGAAGCAGTGCTAGGTACCTACTTATTGCAAGCAACTACTTAAAGAATTAGTCCTGCTCTATTCAATGCATATGCGACAGCCCTACTGAGTATTGTATTTAAAACGGTTTTTTCACATGGCCTGCCTCATTACCTTTGTTTACAGGTTGTCAGGTGTTTTTCCTGGATGATCATATTCTTTTAGCAACCATACTTACTGTGAGTCTTGGAAATACTCAGAGATTACTGGCAGATTTTACTAATCCAGAGTATAAAATATATTTTATATCTCCTTTCCTCAGAAAAAAAACAACAAACCTGCAGAAGGAATACAAAATGCTACTCAGTCTGTATGTCTGCAAACCTTTATATGATCTCATGATTTTTATTCATAAAGTTCTATAATATTTTTTCCAATCAAGGGTATACATAAATGGAAATTGAGTAGACAATTAGTTCTGGGGTACCTCAAAATGTAAAATAAGTTCTGACATTAAATCATTACCTGCATGCCTTTCCTTTTTTTCAGGTTTTACTTGTCTTTCCGGTTTGTCTTTATGTGTCACTAGGAAAGAAGAAATGTGTTCATATATATTAAAAAAGAACTGTGGAAAAACTTAAGAATCAAAAATAATTCTACCAAGATAAGCCTTAGGAGACAAAATGGCAAACTGTGTTACTCCTGATCTATCCCGTGCATGTCTGCACGGCATACATCACCCTACATGGGTGTGAGCAGACAAGTCTGGCTAACGAGTTACTGCTTACCATCCAAGCCATGGTAACATGCCTCAGCTGTTTACTACAGTAACATCATCACTTGCAATTGTCTGTCCATTCCTGGAGAGAGATTTTCAGAAAACTGTCAAGGACTAAGGCAGAACTCACAGCAAATGCTGCTGCCTGCACTAGAAAGAGGACGTCACCTGGGCCACCCCATACTCTGTCAGGCAGAGGCTCGTAAAAACCCTGGAATCAATCCTGGAGCATAAGAGCATCACATGCACAAATGACACATCTGTCACTTGCCAGCTGGCTTGAAATGGATAACCAGTAATGGATATGGATAGCTGGTAATGGATACAGATAGCTAGTAATGGACACTAGCTGAGATCAGTCCCTGGCAATGATGATCTCAGAGCCGTAATTAGATGCCCAGTATGTGCGAAGTAAAAACTAACATTATGACAGTGGAAACGGTATTATGCTATCCACTCATTCAAGTAACATTTTCCACTCACTTCTCTTAGGATTTTACACAATAGTTTTCCAGACAATGGGAAATAAGCATGTGGATTTTAGAGCACTTTAGAAAAATCAGCTGTGAAACTGCAAGCTAGCTTTAACTCTAACTCCTGAGGAGATTTCATCCCAGTTTAGTAAAACTCCTTTTGTCAAACATGAGAAAACAAGGACGTTCTTTTACAGTACTGTGAATTCCATATCTAACTGGAAGCAAAAGAAGGATAGGGAATATTCAAGCTTTCACATTTTTTTAGCAATATAGTGATGAAATACATGAGAATGAGTTCCTGACATAGCTGAGTCGCTTCTAAGTGACTGAAACACTTCTAATTATTCTCTGTGTCATTAGATAACTTTCTTAAACTTCATCAGAGAAGGTGATTAGAAATTAGAATAGGATGTTATTTACTCTTTCCGTTATCTAAATCTTGAAAAGGGAATGTATTTAAAGTAGAAAATAAACAGCTAAAATACAGAGATGCAGTGAAACTTTGGAGTCTCCCAGTCACACTACAGTGAAATGGGCCTTAGAAAGACACATATCCATAGTCATAGTTTTAAGATACAATGTACAGTCTGAAAGCAATGTTTCTTAGCACTTCGAATACAGAGAGTCTCTATACGTGGTAATGTTTTAGTAGCAATTGTAGCAATAGTTCACTAGACGAAATTGATACATTCACTTTAAGATAAAGTACAGTTAGGTAGACAGAATATTAGTAGGCGTTATGACAAGTTAAGGCACTATAATAATTCTTGTTCTTCATTGGCTATCTGAGATTGGCTTGGATCATTTTTTCCTATTCTAAGAAACTCTTAAAAACATTAAATATTGTTCTCCTATCAAATAAAATTGAAGAGTTTCCCAAATTTTCCACAAAATAACAGGAGAAGTCTTAATGACACATTCATGTTTTACTGTGGGACATTATAGTCTTTGCTCTGTCATTTTTCCAAATCTCAGAAAAAAATTCTCTTGTTACCACCATTCCATTTTCTAGTAATAAATATTCATTCTAACAGAAACCTGAACTTATGTGCCTGCCATTAACCTCTAGATTCAGTCTTTCTAACTCAATGTATTTTGAATTATTTATATAAAATGGAAAAGCTCCAATCAGAGACCATTAGAAAGGCCTGGTCAAGCATACATTTCAGGAAGGTGCACGTTCACTCGGGTTGTGAGACTTGTGTTCTCGGTCTGAAATAAATCAGCAGTGGCTGGATATTGGGTCTTCCCTCTTTTGGGTGATTTATTATGACCATTGGCCTATTTGCTCTTCCAGAATGGGTTTCTTCCTCCAGCCTGAGACTTCACTAATCACATTTTTATGTAAAGGACATGTTCTCAGAAGGCTTAAAGTGGTATGTAGGTGGACAAGTAGGTATGTTCCAATAAAATTCCATTTTGCCAAAAAATCCCTCACAAGAGGCAAACTAGATGGTGGCTCTCAGAGCCCAGAGCTAATTCACGAGTCATGGGTGGAGAGGAAGCAGTATCCTGATTCTGACTCCTGCAACAGGTGGATCTGTAATTTGTTGTTGGCATACACCAACAGCAAATTAGTAAATCCTCTCTAGCACCCTCTCCCCAACATCTCTGAAAAAGAGTCTGGGGAAATTTTTTTTCTAAGGCAGGTCTCTGAAGCAGAATGCCTCCAGGGACTGTGCCCTGTATGTTATAATTTACTCATTACGTTTTGCTCAGAAGTATTCCCAAAGACAAATATTATGCTTGGATTTATTCAAGAAGAATAAAAAAGGCACCTATTTATGCTCTGGGCATCTTTTACATAAGTTAATAATACAGTAAAAACTTATTCATTAATCTCTGAATATAATTTTAGCCTCTCTGCAGAGTGATGAATTCAAAGTGCTTTTAAAATCCTCATTCTCCTTCCAGCTGGCTTTCAAGACACCTCCTCGATCCTTAAACATAATTGGGATTTACAAGAAGGGTCTAAGAGTCAACAGATTTGACTGTTTTGAACCACTGTTAAAAAAACAAAGAACATCAAATGCTGAATACATACCCTTTAGGGGTTCCTTCCTCTCAATTTTTTCTTGTTTTTCAGGTTTGTCTCTGTGAATTACTAGAAATAATAATAATAAAAAAACCCACAATAAATCTGTAATCTGGAGGTAGTATGTACACTTACTATTTAACCAAAGTGATCGAGGAAAAATATCTGTAAATTCAAATAATGGATTTTAGCTCTGAGGCACAGGTACTAGATGATGTACAGACCTTCCTAATGTCAATATTTAATTCCAGGTCCAAGAGAAATATTATTCCTTAAGTAAGTCTTCAGATGTTAGACCATACTTTTGCAAAATAACTGATTATTCAGCAACCTTAATCTAATCTGTGGGATCTCTTTTGGTCCCATTACACAAGCACCCTGACTCTAAGATTTCTGACAGGAAATTATTTTCAGTCCTTGACAGCATTGCTTTCTATTCTTAACAAAAAACAGCTAGCATATTGCTTTCCATGCTCTTTTTTCTTTATTTTTAGCTGTTACTTCAGCCACAGGATAGATTAACAAGAAAACATCTCTTTTAATCAGAGCGTAACTTCAGGAAGAGCAGCTGTTCGAAACACAACCAACTACGTGTCCTGATAGAAGCAGGCAAATATGAATCCTTATGGACTCTATTGCCCACTCAACTTTCAGACCATATTTTTGACACGGTTGTATTCCACATCCTAATGACTCAGACAGACAGAAATGTTCCTTGTCAACCGCTGTTACTAAAAGACTAGCGTTTTGCAATTTCAGGGAAAAAATATTTTCTTTGCTATAGTCAAGTTTCTGTCAACAAGTAAACCACAGAAAATACAACTCTGATTAGAAGAAACTGTGAGCTTTATACACAAGCACGGTAATGTTTTTGCATACATTCATTTCACCAGCTTTGCAGCAAATGTCATTTCATGGAGGTGCAAGCATTTTTTTGTTGGTTAAATATTTCCTCATTAAAAAATACGTCCATGTCCTTAAGAAAAATCATTCCAAACATTCAGTAATTTCATTATGTCTTGCAGATGTTTGCATTATCCAAATACATTTCCAGTCATAACAGGTAAATTATTGTTGATAACAATTAGCAGTACAGTGGAAAGAGATTGAAGGGAGATTTTTCAAAGCCTTTAAGGAATGTGGACAGCCAATTTACACTAAAAAAACAGGCTGCGAAGAACGCAGCAGCACCAGCAATGTATTATTGAATGAATTACAGACTGTAACTCATTCAATTGCTTTAGGACATCTAGTAGCATGCCAAGGGAAAGCAGTCTCCTCTCTCCCTATACCGTGTAGAACTTAGACTGAACATTTTTGCAGAAACTGTAGCATGCTTTTACATCTTACATTTGTATTAGCAGGTGCTAGCTCTGTGCAAAACAATTCGAGCCAGTGTGTTGTCAATTTTGGATGGGGCAATAGCACAGTTTTGCAAACAATAGCTCTGTGATGGTCAACAGCAGTGAAACATGAGCTTCTGCCCATCGGACAAAAGCCCTTGTAGTCTCTATGCCAAAAAATATAGCTGAACTATGCAGAACAGCCTGGCAATCAGAAAGCTTGTTTTTAGCCACAGAACATCTTAGTTGTGTAAGGGGACTTTGTGGGTTTTTTAAAATTTATTCTACTTTCTCCATAGCATTTCCTTATTTCATGCTTTGGAAAAAAATTAAAACGAGCCTTGAAAGACAGTAACTGAACTGAGTGTCAGCAGACCTTAAAGTGGACAGAAAAATCTAATTTAAGGTTCCTTCACATCATCAAAATGGTATAAAGGGCTAAAATGCAAGGAAATATTAATATTTGTGTGGATTCCAGGCTAAAAACACGGAGAAGGGATCAGCTGGCTCCTTCTTGAGAAATAAAAGCAACTTGATGTATCTGGGCAGGGAGCCTGGAACGTGGATAAGAAGAGACCAGGCTGGCATAAGCATAAACTATTTTTCTCTTGCCAGTGATAGGCTGAAGGCGATCTCTGGTTCATCCAAGGGCCCTATCCTGTGTGTTGATATCCCCATAGCTTCAGAGTTTGCTAATCTCAGACTGTAATGTTTACCATTACCTCATATGGACACTGTCAGAGCTATGGCTTTTGGGTAGAACCTTATCCGGGAAGGGCAGGTGTTGTCAAAAATTAAAGGGTTCATGTTTCAGGGCTGTGATGACTGGCCATTTTTGACTCTTCAATCACAGTGCAGCAGGGACACCAAAGTCCACTGAAGCTTTTGGTCTGACGAACTTAAATATGATTTTTCTTTTGCATATTTACTCTGTTTTTTCCCCTGAAATGTTTTCATGTTCAGCTTCATATGTAGTCCTAAAAGCTCTATCATAGAAAATACTTCACTGTCTACACATCTTTTCCACATTTAGTCACTTGGATATCTATTTCTTTGTAAAGGCATTAATAAATGCTCTTTTTCAATCCCACAGCACTTAGCTGCAAGCATTAAGTTTTAGAAATAAGCCAGGCTGGCCATACCGCCATGTTTCTGTGAAACAAACTAGAGTTAATAAGATTTTCTTTTCTGCATGTAAAAACCAAATAGAAAGCACATTAAAATGTTTTTAAGGCTGCGAAATCAAGCACTCTTCAGCTGAAAAATGCTGGAACTAAAACTGCTCATTCAACTTTAATTCAACCATTTTATTTGCTTTATGACACACTTTGTAATTAAAAGATCACCTCTTTACTTTTTTTAATAGGATGTTGGATTCATCCAGAAAAAATAAGAAGAATAACTAAAACTAATTTTATGACAATTGTGTAAGCTAAAATTTTCCCACAACTCAAATTTTATTGGACTTCCTTGCAAATACCAAAAAAGCATAAGCTCAGAATGAACTGTTATTAGCACTGGAAAAAATATAACACTCCAACCTAATTTTCACTAACCTAGATTTTGGAAATTGCTGAAACATTTTTATATGACTTTGAATGAAAATTCAGCCTGAGGCAAAAAGATGAGCATGAAAAATTTCATCCTCAATGACTGGAGTGTGGTAAATTTATAAATAATCTAAAATAGGAGCTTATAATGGAAAATGTTAAGGTAATTTAACAATGTATTCCAAACTTAATCTATAAGAATATTGCTATCTATCTACTTCACAGAAAATTAAAAACAAGAAGCACAGTATATATGTGAGAGATTTTTCCAAATTTCAATCATCTAATAGTACATTTGATTTGCATCAAGTGGAAGCCATGGTGAAGGGGGATGTGATTTAGTTTTTCTTCATTAAAGTGTTTGAGACAGAGACATTCCCCACCCCAAAAAAGCAAGTGCAAAAAGAAGATATGTAATAAGGAGGCACTAATTCCATACCTAAGGGAAGTAAAAATAGTTTCCAGCTGAGTAAGTCTTCAGTCTGCTGCTTTGTATAAAGCTAGGTGATGAGTGCAATAAGCATGAAGCAGAGATTGCTTGCTCCAGCTAACTGACTAAGTGCTTGTCTACAGAGCAACACTCAGGAAAGTTAAGATAAATGAACTAATACAATGAAGTCAGAGTGCCTTAGTCAGAGAGCATTAAATCTCTGTGTAGATGCTTTTATTCAAAAGTAAAGTAACCTTAGATGGCTATAACTTAATTCTTCTTGAAGGAACACTCAAAAAAAAAAAAAAAAAAAAAAAGAAAGGGCTTGATCTGGAGAGGGGCACAGGCTTCCAGGTCCAAAACAATAATCTAAGGAAATCCCAGGAATTAATGAACTGTGGAGGTGCCTGCACTCATTACAAACCACCTCAGTTACCTGTGAAGGGGGAAGAGGCTTGCCTCTGAGTTTGCCCAGATCTTCCCCAACTGGCACCAGACATGCACACGCTGCTCACTGCAGCGCCTAACCCTCTGCTGGATTGAGCCCTTCAACACCGAACGTAAATGCCTATATAAGAGTGAGACAATGTCTCATGAGTTACATGTTTGTACAATTTAAAATTAGATTTAATTGCAGCAGTCAGACAGTGTTACATCCATCTGAACTGAGATTTAGGTTTGACAGCTACTGGTCGTAGTCAAACTGCCCACAGCATTGGCTTCGCCCTAGGCTGCTGAAAGTCCACACAGCTAAATAAATACTTGACTGCTGTACCTGAACCACTACAGCTACGTTGCTGTGTGTACCATGTTACCTAGTTTAAAGTTAACTCAGGTATATCTGTAGCCATACCTCCAGAAATCAGGGTAGACAGCCCCTATGTCAAATGTAAATATGCCATTTAACTTGCCAATTTTGTCAACTTATGTGGGTTTCTAGTACACTGTCGATTTGTATGGCCCAGCTCTGTTTATCTACTTAGCTGTCTCAAATACCTTATCTTTCAGCTACAACAAATTAAATTATGGGGACACATTATATTTGTCTTTATAATCTCATAATTTATCTATATGCTAAACCACAGACAGCTTTATTCTGTGATGTTTAATATTTACATTATCAGTACGGCCCTATTAACAAGTCAGTAGGGGTAGGAGGGACAGGTATGTGCTACGCATAGTAAATGAAGTAGTTTTGAAGGGCCTGGAATCTATTTATCATATCAGGCTGAATTCAGAGATACTTTCTGCAAAAAAACAGAGAGACTGGTGCTAATTCAGAGGCACCCGAGTACCTGTCCTAAAATCACTGTGATTTAATCTATGGCCGTCAGAGGTAGCATTTCATCATCACATTGTCTTCTTCCATCCCTCACTCCAGCAGCACTGTATTAGTGAAATGTATTTGGGAAAAGCCACACAGTAGATCAACCTTCTGCCTTCCCTATGCCTGTTGTAATAAGAGATATTTCCCAGAAATGCAGGTCAATTCATTTCACTGCTAATAGCAGTTTTTCATAAAAATCAGAAATGATCAGTCCATTTGGATTACCATTGGACCTTCCATTGGACAGAAATTATATATTTATAGACACCTTCATCTCAATATATTTTATTATTGTTCTTCCATGTTGCCAAACTGTTGCATAGTTATCTCTTATTCATTGTTAGTAATAGTAATAACAAGTGCAACGCCTACTTCTTAAACAGCCTTCAGGAGCAGCTCAGAGCCTTGCAAGTCTGTGCATGTCACAAAATGACAGCCTCACAGGACAGCTGCCCCAGGCTGAGCCAGCTCCATCCCTCAGCCTCTCTCCTCGGGACAACTGGTCCAGCCCTGACCATCGCAGTGGCCCCACACTGAACTTGCCCCAGTTTATGGATGACTTTCCTGAACTGGGAGGCCCAGAACTGGACACAGTATCTAGATGTGGTCTCATGAGAGCTGAGTACAGGGCAATAATTAATGCCTTACCTCTGCTGACTGGCCGAGCTACTGCTCATACAGTCCAGGGTGCTGTTGGCCCTTGTGAAAGTACTAATATGTCAAATACCAAACTGGAAAGACCCTGTTTTGCAGTGAATTTGTGCTTATGTGTACACGTAATCATGAAATAATTTAATTTCAGTACTCTTAAGCATGAGCAAATACTTTGTTGAATCATTTCTCAGAGTATTTCTTCTTTTCAGGATTAAATTGACTAAGTACAATAATTGAAATGGACCTTATTACTAGTAGTTTAGCAAAATATTTAATTAAAAGCAAATATTAGGGCACAAGTTTGCCTGGCTCTTAATACTGTAAAAATCTTTCTTATAATTTCAGCCCACTTCCATCTGGGACTTCCATTCATTGTATCTGTTCCTGATATTTCAGACGGTCTTTTCAAAATGAAGCTTATGGATGGAACTCTCTTGTAAATCTTGGGACTTGGATTGACTACTCAAAAATATACTTTAAGTTATTTTAAAAACTCTATTGTCCCCATATTTTTGGGTGAGAGACTGAAATTTGTTTGGGGTGTTTTCTTCTGTTAAAAACATTCATTTTACCTGTAGATTTTTCCTATTAAAAACAATAAAAGATTGTATTTGCACATGCTTCCTGGAGGTACTTTAGAAGGTAACAGTAAAATTCCCTAAAGATTCATGCCTTTATCATGCTCTAGCTTGAGGCCAGACAGAAGGTTTTCTTGTAATTGTTCCTCCTGCGTACAAGATGCATTTTTGAGACTAAATATGAAAACAAAAAACAGGAAAAAAAAAATTTGTCCTGTGCTTCAGAAAGTGATTGTATAATTAAAGACTGCATTATCAGGCATATGCATAAAAGGACTTAACTAATGACACCTGAATGCTTTTTTTCTGGCATCTTGTAACTTCTTAGTAATCATTTCTGCAACCTTAATGTTCTTCTATGTAAAGCAATGCACTTTTGTACAGATGAAACGATACACAAGAGGCTGTTTTGGTCAAGGCTGCAACTTCATTTGTGTTTTTAGAATACTGTGCTTGAAAAGACCTTAACTGGAATCCCTTGCTAACGGATCTGAGTTCATTATTGCCTGGCTAGCTCACTGATACCCTAAAAAAATTCATTTTCATACAACATGATTTATTAAGTATTTGGGAAGCAGTTCTAGGCACTCCAGATGACCCTGATTAGCACAGAACTGGAAAGCTAGCACTAGAGGTGTAAAATACTATAAAAACATATAAAGAATATATACAGAAATGAATATAACTGTGTGAGGGAGGGTGTATACACAATATTTTTAATAAGCTTCCTTCTTGCTTCCTCCTGCCATTACTAAGCACAGCACTGGTGCATCAGAGAGACGCTCATCAAATTTTATGTGGCCTAACCTTTACAGAGGAGGCTTTCTTAAGCAAAAAATCTGCACATATCCCAGGAAACTTCTTTGTTTACATGACCTCTGAAAACCAGCCCAAACCAGTTCCTCTGTGGATTTTTGGGAAAGGCCAGTTAGAGGAGATTAAACACTCTGAAAAGAGTAGGTTCTTCAAATGGAGGCTTTTCTTATCTCCGATACACACCTGGCTCACTGTTAACTATGACTTCCTAACTTGGATGGCACCCACTGGCCTATAAACTTGCTTTCTTCCTTGCCCAACACACTTCACGCCTTTTGCACCAGAAGAAGTTCATCAGCACTCTACTTTCTTGCACCTTCGCTACAAAAAATATTCCTGGATAAGTTTGGGCAGGAGAATCTTATTATGAATGTGCATTTAGAATATAGCCACACAAACATAAAATTACACTATTGGTTAACGCTAAGGTATACATGAATTTTTGATCATTTACAGTCTGTGCCAACTGATCTTTGAATGCTTCTATAATGTAGAACATATGTTTCTAACATATGTAGTTAACAAATACACTGTATATTACATACATATATATAGGTAAACAGACAAAAAAAAATAAAGTTACCCTTTGGTGGTGTTCGTTTTTCATGTCTCTCTGGTTTTTCTTTATGAATTTCTGAAAACAATGCAATGTAGAGTTGTTAATATTAAAATAATTTTCACACATGAAAATATCATATATATTCTCATAATAAAAATAACTAAGTTCTTGAAATATTATAACAGAGCCATGGCTTTATCATTTGCATATTCAGAATTATATACAATAAAATTCAATTTCATATATATATATATATACACAGAGAATGTATATGCACAAAAATCATAACATTGAGTGACTTTAATAATTATTCTCTTTTAAATTGAGCAATACAGCTACTTTCAAACTCAAGAATAGGTTTTGCTGATCTGCAACAGCTCTACAGTAACGTGTTGGTCATGAATCAGAAAAAACATGCTTTTACTAAACATTTTTCTGTATGTACTTTGAGCTGTTATTCAGGTTTAGTATTTTATGTTTTCCAAATTACTTTGGGAAGGAAAAATGCTCTTTTACTACATATTCTACATTTTGTAAAGCTCAAATGTTCAACTGGTAGCTCCAACACACAAGAAAAGGTAGACTCAATGCTGCACACAAATTACAGAGATAAAAGTTCCCAGGTTGGGGATTGTTGTCTTGGAGAATGACTCATTTTAATCATGCTGTATACCTACACACTGAGAACTCCCTTGTTAGAAGAGGAAGTGGTGCAGTATTTACCTGCCCTTGCTATGCCATCTCTTTCGAACAAAATTCCTCACCTGTGACATTGATATTAAACTACTGCTATATACATCTAAAACTGATTTTTTCCTACTGTCCTTATTGTGCCAAAACCAGGATAATATAAAAAATGCAAAATGTTGAATTTCAGAAAAAGCAAATGACAATTTAATCAAGGTTGCATAGCACTATTTGCATACAGTGGTGAAAATTTAAAGTCTGTTTGTTATAGGTGCACAATAAAGTCATTAAGACTATATGGAGTGTCTGGTTTATGGTACTGTGCATATATTTCCTGCAGTAGGAAACTGGTATAAAATACTGGATCAAATTAATCTTTGACAAAATCACATGCAAATCTCACTAGACTTTGTGGGAGGTGCCTCCTTGTATTTTAATGTAAGATTTGGTCTGTACAGTCTAAATAACAAGAACACTAACCCCAAAGTTAATCCAACAGAGAAATTTATGCATATTACATCTCAACTCTAAGGAGCTGCTTTAATGCCTATTGAAGACAACTGAAATCTTCCACTTACACCCTTAGTTATTTGCTCAGGTTGTAACAGGACACACATTGCTAAAGAGATAAAGTAGAAAATGGTATTTTCCCTTCCCAAGACTGATTTTTGCATAGGTCATTGAAAATAAATGCAGAATTATTTTATTGGGTAGTATTTGCATCTGAAATAATGACTGTGTCTGTTTTGCAAGAAACGTAGCTATTCTAGGGCATCAGCCTATGTTGTCTTCAGATAGAGAGAACATTATTTCATGGAGATAAAGGGTAACAAAGGCCAAAATACGTATCACTGCTAGCCACTTATGTATGGCAGCATAACTAAGCTAATTATACGATGTCATTAAGCTAAAAGGACTTTTTATTCAGTTTTCATCTTGTTCTTTGCAGCCTGGGTGAGTAGTTCATTTGTTGTTCTATAAACCTCAAAGGTTCTGATTAGGAAGAAATCATGCCATATTGATTTACTATATTTCAGCTGAGCTTGGATTGTTTTTCTTTCTGCAACTATGGGAGGAATTTTTTTGCTATCAACTGAGAGAATCCAGTTGCTGGATTTTCAGACTTTTCCCACCTGTTCTGCTTAAAAGGATGCATAAACTAGCTTAGGTAGCATAACTGGTAGGAATGGTGCAAGACAAGAACAGCCGGAGGATTCCTGTCTGGTTCTGAGCCCATCTAAGTGCTTCTCCATGCTGCTGCTCCAGACTGCTTCCAACCCTGACTCAGTGTATTTAAAGAAAACTGAGTCACTTCCTCTGCATTGCAATATACAGTGGAGACACATCTCACTCAGCTCAAAAGGTCGTCCTACACACAGATATGAATATGGCCCACTAAGTGATAAATCACATTATTCAGGCAGAGGCATCTACAGGGACACATATTCCTTGCCTGCCTTAAGATGCCTCAGCTCTGGTGGGTTCCCACTACCTATTATGTGTCTCACTACAGAAAATAGGCCTCTTTTTCTTGAAAAAATAAGTATCAACCTTTGTTATTTCAAAAAAAGGCTTTTTAAAACTACTGTGAATTTAGGGAATTTCTTATTGCTAGTTTGACTGCAAAATATATATGGAGCAATGACTGTTGAGCTGGCCATCTAAATCAGCCTCACACTGTATCAGCAGTGAAGCTCACTTGACACAACTACTTCGGTAAGATACACAAAAAGATGCTTTCTAACCAGCAGCACTACGAATCTCATCTAACTTGCTGCTACAATTAGGATACCACACATCACAAAAACCCCTACACAAATTCCTTGAAGTGAAATGCATCTTCATAAATACATAAGTGTGTGTATATATATATATTTTATATATTGCAAAATGGGCCATCATTAAGATCTCTTCACAAGCTCTCCATTATAGTTTGAACCATCATAAAAAATTGCAGCCTGGAACACATCAATTCTGATACATTATGACCTAAATTTTCCCAGCACAAATAAATCTAGTCTCAATATATGGTGATCTTGATCAATTTACAAGGCAGAAAATAGTGACTCTTTGCTAACTCAAAAGTATTTAAAATAAGGAAACACATTAGATTATTGGAGATTTTTTTCTGTTCTGAGAGTTTTGTCACTCTCTGCTTCATCTTTTATGACAAATGGCTTTAATTTTCTAGTAATCACATCATATCTTATTGCTGAGTTGACAAAGCAGCTACAGTATCATAGAATACTTACATGGCCAGTTTAAAGCATGTAATTTATCTCTATCAATGCGACACATTGTTAATAAATCCTAAATATTATGAATTCATGTTTAGAAAAATGACAGAATCAAGCAGCAGCAAGGATAATCTTTGTCACCACGGCAACCGTCCTGATTTTTTATGAGATGACAGCACGGTTTATTAAATTATTGTAAGGGAGTATATATTTTAAAAGCTGTATTTCATTGTTTGTTTTCTTCGGTTATCAAGCAGGCATGAAAAATTATCTTTCCCCTTGCGTTTCTTGGGTTTTGAAAGGATAAGTACTTTATTTCCTTAAATATGGATACTGCTTGACACCGACTTCTCTAGACCTCTGGTCTTGCGCAGATATACAGAACATGCAGGGTTATTATTTTAAAGAACTCCAAGAAGGGAAGCTAGTAGTCTCCTCACTGACCATTTCAAGATGCTGAAAGGAGATATATTAGACTATATTGTTAGCAGGTTGATATATCTATGTACTGTTGACCCAAAGCAGGCCCTCACAATCAGCTGAGGATCAGTATCTCAGGCAGTTTTACTGAAAATCCCTGCTGAACATGCAGTTTGGGCGCTAGCTTCCCTCACCTGTCACCCAGCTAATTTTCATTAACAGCAGTTCAGTGTCTAATGACAGCCTGGCACTGGCTGCGCACTACGAAGCCCCAGCTCTAGGAAGATCGGGGTGGGAGAAAGGTAAAAAAATTACAGTTCCCTGAATCCACGTGAGCTGGCAGTGCAGCACTGTGCAGATTTACATCAGTGTGAATGAAGAGCACAGCCCCTCATGGTAGGGCACGAGATGATTCTCCTGGTTCCTGAAACAGAGTTCCCTTCTTTGTCTGCTCTCATGTTTCTGATTTTGATTTTTTGTTACCTCCTTTTTTAACATAGTAAAATATTGTCCTGATTTCGGCTGGGATAGAGTTAATTTTCTTCCTAGTAGCTGGTGTAGTGCTGTGTTTTGGATTTAGTATGACAATAATGTGATAACACACTGAAGGTTTAGTTGTTGCTAAGTGGTGTTTACACTGGTCAAGGACTTTTCAGCTTCCCATGCTCTGCCAGGTGCACAAGAAGCTGGGAGGGGGCACAGCCAGCACAGCTGACCCACACTGGCCAAAGGGCTATTCCATACCATAGGGCGTCATGCTCAGTATAGAAACTGGGGGAGTTGGCCGGGGGGCAGCGATCACTGCTGGCGGGCTGGGCATCGGTCAGTGAGTGGTGAGCAATTGCATTGTGCATCACTTGTTTTGTACATTCTTTTATCATTATTATTATAATTATTATTTTCTTTTCCTCTGCTGTCCTGTTAAACTGTCTTTATCTCAACCCAGAGGTTTTACTTTTTTTTCCGATTGTCTCTCCCATCCCACCGGGGTGGGGGGAGGGTGAGCGAGCGGCTGTGTGGTGCTTAGTTGCCAGCTGGTGTTAAACCATGACAAATACATAGCATTATTCTTCGCTATTTTATTTGTATTGTGTTATGATAGCACCTATGGGCCTCAGCCCACATGAATTGCTTTAGGTACCACATGGAGTTATAACACAATATAGTATCCCATTTCTGTAAGACAGGAGTTCAGACTTTAAGAGGGCTACATTTCTTCTCTTAGTTGGAAAGCACAGCCCTGCATCTTGCTTCATTAGAGGATGAAGTGGTGAGTAGCAATCTGGCATTGCTAAAACAGCTCCTACACCTCACCCTCTGCTGAGTTTCCATCTTATGGATTCAATATACCTTAAAAGAACTGACCAACAAATAAAAAGTGTCAATGATATGAGAGGCAAAGTGAGAAAAAAAGGGATTATTGTCCCCATCTGAAACACAAGAATGCTTTACTCAAGGTAACCCAGAAAGTCAGCAAAAGCACTGGGAATTTAACTCTGATCCCTGACATTCCATATTATACCCTCATGCTTAAAGCCATCCTGTTTCTATTTAAATATTGTAGTGAGGATGGAACGTAGGTTTAAGGTATCTACTCTTTTAAAGGTATAATTGAACAGATGGAATTTCTCTTGATAATACATTGTTCTTTCTAAGCAAATTTTACCAGTTGGTCATCTTTTTCATAATACAGGTCACACAGCGATACACACCTTCAGTGCTTTGACATTCTTTCTCTTATAAATATCTATGTGTGAAAAGGAAAATGAGTCCTATTCAGAGTCCTGGTGAACCAGAGGTTAATAATTTGCTTTTGAGCATTCATAACCCTTACAGATATTGCCAGCAATTTAATGGGGCTATATCCTTGCTAGTTTATCAAGACTAATTGGTAGCAGGCAGCTGATTATCCTGGAGAGTTGGTGGAAATAGATACTGAGGGCAAGGCAAGAATGAGTGGTGTTAAGAGCTTTAGAAGATGAGAGGGATGTCATTTCTAATGTGTTCCTAGATGCTGTCTGTATGAAGAATTGTAGTCAACTCTCTTGCTGTTGGTATCCTCAGGAGAAATTTGCAATTGTGCAGCTGATGTCTATTTTTAATCTAGATAGTACCAGCTGGTGAGGGTGACAGTTATCCTTGTGGGGCTAGGAGGAGAATAAAAGAATTTGTGCATTAGAGCAACTTCCAGCTAACTACTAATACATCATGTAGCTGTACTCTAGAGGAAAAATAAAACAAATTTTGCAACAGGAAAAAACCACGGGGAAAAAAAAAAGAACAGGAAATTTTTAATTGGGGAATTGAATTGGTGTATTATGCCTATATCCAGGAGCCAAAGACAGTGTAACAGAAGGCTTTAAGTACCAGCATTCAGTGCTGGAAAGTCTGACTGACACATATGACTAAGTTAGGTGACTTCCCTTTTAGCTTGCTAGTAGCACATTCTTATCCCCAGTGTTTTCTAAGATCTTGCCCTGTTCTGAGGATTCATAGCGACTTCAGGTTGGGGTATCAGAACAACTTTTCCTGAAGTCATGTGTCTAAGGTCTTTCTTGAAAATGTGACAGGACATGAATTGCCTCTTACCGATGAAAATGCTGAATGGTTTGTGTGCTCATACACTTGAGTGAGATACCGGGCCACAGTGACTCTTAAATATGGTTTCAGAATTGTTTCTCCATCTCTTTGGAAATCACAACTACAATTTAGAGTGAGAATGAAGGTTTCTTTTTTCCTTTCTTTGTTCTTTCATATTTTGCAGAGTTATACAGCATCTCTTTCATTTGCTGTATAAGACTACTTTTGACAGAGGTCACAGAAGACCATTTCTCATTCTTGGTGAAAACCCTCTGCTCTGGTGTATATTTACCCAAAGCAACTTGTTGTCCTAAACCGTGAACGTTGCTGTGAAGTGACATTGATTGGTCCTAAACCTATTCAGCAAAGCTCAGCTACTTCACCTTAGTTGCCTGTATTCCCTCTACGTGATACTTTGTTTGGCATCACTAAACAGCTATTAGAGATACAGAGAACATGACCCTCAAATATTTCTGAACAATTTAACCATCTTGAGTAGCATACAGCAAACAAGTAGGCTTTATGTTCCCCCAAGAATACAGGGACTTAACATGGCCTTCCAGATATATGTTAAGCCTTCTTTATAATGCCAGAACAGGACAAAAATAAATAGACTAGATTCCAGTTCAACAGATATTCAATTGTTTCCACACTATTGTAGTTTCGCTGGTCTATAACAGACATTCACTGTAGATGATCTGCTGACGACTTTATCATCATGCTGAGGAGTGCTTTGATTCCAGGGTGATGTTTTATCTTATTTTTATTTTTACAAGACTATACAGTGAAGGAGATGCATTGCGAGGAAGGCATTTTCATACCAGTGTGCATGTTATTTTCATAACAGCAAAACATCCCAGCCCATGTAAAGATTTTTTTATAAGCCACTCTTTCATAATCTCCAACTTTCTAAACTGAACTTATTCCACTCCTCCTTTTCTCATTGTGTTAAAGACAATTAAATATGTACATATTTTCCCATATTGCTATGTTTGAAATAGCATCCCTTTTGCTGTAGAATAAAATCGCTTTGTCAATTAATGGTGAGTAGAAGGGTATCACTATATTACTATGCACTTGTTAAAACAGTTTTATCACAAAATCACTGATTGATTGGTGTCATTGACCTTTCCCCTTTGTTTTTATATGTTTAGGCATTTTCGCGTATCTGCCAGGGCTGCTTAAAAACTTAATCCCGCATATTCTTTCAATACAAAATTGTCTTTTAGAAAAATAGGAAAATATTTATTTTTCTTGAAAAGCTGAGATGAGGGGGAAAGTTTGATAGAAGTCCCCAAGGCTGGAGTATTAGCTGTAAACATGGGAGGTGTTACATAGTTCTCTTAAGATTTCTTTCTTTGAGATAAATCCAAAAGTTTTACTACATCCTCCACCAAAAAAACCCAAAATAGTTGTGGCTAATTCCAGTTTGAAATCCGCAGTTTACCAAGGCAAATGAAACTTGACACAGTGCACAAACATTTGTTTTCTTTTCTTTCTAAAGCCTAACTGATTTTATGTTTTGAGTTTTCTTTTCAGTCTGGTAAGGTTTCCGTTTGCAGCAGAAAAGCAATATCTTAACAGAAAGGTTTTTAAGGGGAAGAGGGTACTTGCAATTATCTTTGACTAATTATCCTGTAAGCAGCACTGGCATCCTTCAGGAAGACCATGCACAGACAGTTTTACATGGAGGAATTCTAAAGACTGGGCTTTTGAAAGAATTAAAAGTGGAAGATATTAAAAGAGCTTCAACCCTAAACATTTTTTACATAAAAGTAATTTTTATTCCAAATCTATAAATATGTTAACTGTTTTTTTCATTCCCAGACTGCAGTTCTGTACCTTGGTTCTGAAATGTAAAAGGAATGCTAATTACACTTTGATTAAAAAACAACAACAAAAAATAACCACAAAAAATCCCCAACCCGAACGAATCAGATAGAGCCATGTGATCAAAACCAGGTTTTTCTTTTCTTTCTGTGGAAAGTAAAATTGTCTTGACATGCTTCTCTTTGTGGATTCCAGCCTGAAAAGATGTTATTGGACCAGTTTTACATTATGTTTTTCATAATCAATTTTATCAGAGTCTGCATTTAATTTAATGTAATTTTATGCAGACAAAATGCAGACAAAAATTGTAGACCTCTAAGCAGAGCAAAATGGTATATACGGTAATACATAAAATCTCTAATCTTGATCAGCATCAAAGAAATCTTTTGCATATAAATATACAGAGTAGGGGTTTTTCTTGTGAAAGGAGGAAAAAATAGGAAAAAGAAATCACAAGACTAACCACAGTTCCTCTGTTCAGTTTTAAAAAACGTCAACTCTGCAGATCCTACCTTAATGTATTAGTCTGCAAATATATATTCCTAGAAATTCAATCACTTTTAGATCCAATTGATTTTTTTTTTAGGGGCCTGGCATGCAGAAGAGAGATACTGTTTCTGTGGGTGCTGAGAACGGGGCTCCACTTGCTATATCCTCTCTTTGGCACAGTTCTCTCAGAAACATGCAGCCTCCCCAGCTTTGGTGCTGTGGGTTTAACTGAGTTTTGGATGACCCTCTCACTTACCAGGTCAGGCATTTACTCTGTCTCAGGCACAGCAGGCTCCCAGCCAGGGGGGCATCTGCCCAACACTCCCCTCTTCTCTTAGAGTGAGAACCTCCCCAATGCTGGCGTACGAATGAATATTTCCTCCGAGAGAACATGGGTAGGTTCGCTTAAGTTTTTCCCTGATTTTAGAGGATAGCTTAAACAGCTGCAAACATCTGTGCTGCTACACTTCTGCCCAGGATTCCTACTCGCCTTGCGGCTCAAAGTTCTCTCTGCCTATTTTCTAAAAAGTTCTATTTTTTTGAAAGATAGCTGGCAAGTTTGGATTAAAATGTTTCAACTCAGGTTGAAACCCAATCGCTATTCTTCAATAGGCAAAAGAACTATAATTGAACATCCCTATTCCCTAGTGGTATATGGTTTTGTTTCATCTGGATAATATGGACAATATTTTTTTTACATTATAAAATGCTGTTTTATAGTGGATGGACTATTACTGTATTGATCAGAGTAAGTAAAACAAGGTGATATTGTTAAAAGAACATTAGTAACCAAAATAGATGCCACAAAAATGCAAAATGCAAAAAATACATATCTGGAAAAGTAGTTTAACATCTGAGAATTGAATCAATCAATGATTTTCATCTTTTAACATGGGGTGTACCTTACACAAAGATAAGCAAAATGCTTTGTAGTAAAGTGTAGCCTAGGGAGACAGTGAAAGCCTTTTAGAGAGATCTATAATAGCAACTCATACGCAGAAAAGTGAACATTACCATATAGCAACATAAAAGAAACTGAATTCAGAAGGCATTACCAGTACAAATAGATATATACTTTAGGGATGAATGGAACTGCATAATTAATTTCTAAGACACACATATAACAACCACACTAGCAACTCATTTTTCAAGTTGCATCTGTGGTATTCTGCATTTCTTTTCTCTAGTGCATTTCCAATTTTTCAGTTGGAAACTGTTTTATGAACATGAATATTACCTCTGGAAAACCCACTCGTTTTCCTTATTTTTCCAGATTTGCTAGATTTTGCTAACAAAAGGACTTCTAAATGATAAAAGATGATGTTCTAATTTCAGTATTCTGCCCAGAAATAAAGTTAGTTGCTATGTTAGGTAACAATGTGAATTTTTCCAGATACTCTCCGGACATAAACTATAGTAATAACAAATTATCATTTATATATAACTTATAGTTATCTTAAACATTATAAAACCCTTTTAGTAAATAATTTTAAATGCAGGAATCTTAATAGGCACCTGCTGGCATTTTAAACATCCTAAGGTACTCTGGTATTCACCAGCTGTCCTATAAGGGTGCACTTCTCCCATAGCTCCTGTGTCATTCCTGTCAGTCCCATGCTATGTTTAAGATACTGTGTGGTATCTAAAATGGCACTAGTCAGCTATGTTTATTCACCTGAATCCTGCCCTCTGTGTTTCTAGTGTGGGAAAAAGGTCGGTGCTCGATGATACTGAGTTAAAAGTAAAACTTTCTAATGTATACAGGACTTCTTTAAGATAACAGATAAGTGGGACTAATTACTATGGGAATTTAGGAAAGAAAAATGTCTTTTTCAAAATATTGTTATGAAACCTAATAGGTTTCAGCAACTTACTGCCATGGTGGTTTTGCTCCCTAATTTTAATGTACGTACTGCCTGTAGCCTTGGGTTCATAGAAAGTGGTAGATGGATTACAGCCATGCAAGAACGGTATCCCTGTTGAATTCAGTGACACCATGGTTCAGGGAGTCCCGGATTGGGGCAAATGTTTAGAGTATGGAGAACTGTTTTGGGAAATTACCAGTATATTTTCAACAGTTCTTATACCCTTCGTGAGGCATTTGCATCCGTCACTCTTGGGCAGCAATAAGGACTTCTGTCCTATCCACTGGGTGGCCTGGACTTTTGGTCTGATCATATATAACCATTCTCATGTACTTAATAGATAAAAACAGTCATCTGACACACATTATAAATCGTAGGACTAAAACCTTAAATATTTGTCCGTAAGTTTTTCCCTACCCTGTTTGAATAACCAAACCAGTTCTTTTTAGGCTTGTACAGGCCATAATATCAATCCCACTTTCAAATCCAAGTTAGCAAATGCTCTACCAATCTTCTCTAAGCAGCTTGTTCCCACCTCTCCTCTTTCCCAGGCAAAGCTGTCGTAGATGTTTGTTTGCTTGATCACTCTTAGAAGAAGATGTAGGAAATTGTCTGGTTTGAGAACTTTTCCTTTCAGGAGCATTTTGTTTGTTGTTGTTAGCTCAGATTAATACCCAGATCTGAACAAACAAATAGTTTGTGCTGAATAAATTCTGACTGTCTTAACCTTGGAGTGGAGAGGCGTTAATGGGAGTGAGTGTCTGGAACTGCACCTTGGCCAGAGCTGCTGAGGGCAAGTCGGTGTAACCAACTGTACCCTTAGAAGCTGCCATGTCTTTTAAGAACAGCGTGATTTTTTTGTCTTCCTCATATTAATAACCAGCCTAATACTCAGGCAACCGTATTCTCATTTGAAGTGAAGACAGAAGGATAAGGTGCTTTCTTGAAAAGTTTGTTTGTAATTAGCAAAGTTTCTTGCAACCTGTAACAGAAATTTCTGTTGTTTGTGGCTTCTTGTTTTAATCTATGATTTGTTAACTGCGTTTTTCTAAAAAAAAGTTTTATAGCCAAATAAGGAGAATAGGATTATTTCACATAACTATTTTATACACCTTTCTATCTCATACATAGGCTAACTCACAGAAATTTAGAGATCCATCTCTACTTCAAGGAAATCAAGTTTCTTTTGATAGTTTGTATGGAATAATCTTATGCTAACAAAAACCTATTTGGTAATACAGCGATGGTAACAGTGACATGACAGTGCTTTATTTCTTCCTCTGCTTTCTAAGTTCATTGTATTTATTGAAATGAAAATTACTTACAAAGTGACTTGTGTGTGTGTGAGTGTGTGCGTGTGTGTGAAAGAGAGTTCAAGAGAGCGCAAGAGAAAGAGATAGACAGAGAGACAAAGAGATTTAATCTAAGCCCAAATATAAAATCAAGGAAGAATACCTTACAAAAACAATTTACTAAGCTTCAAAGTATAAAGTAAAAAATTAAATAATTCTGACCTTAGAATCTTTTTCAAAGGTTTCCAACAACTTACTCCTAAGACCACATACCAGACTCATGTTTCTCAGCCAGAATGCATTGGCTGTTTTGAAGCAGAAGAAGATGCTACTTTAACATACAAACCCCACTGCTACATGTGCACAGCTTGTCAGGCGTACCCTGGCTATCTAAATGAGGAATCCATGTTCAGATTTTAAATTTTCAGTTACCCATATGTAAACTGGAGTAAAGTTCCAGAACAGTTTAATAATGACATTTTTAGCCATGGTTGACAATGCTGAAGTGTCTGCACTTGCCTATATTTTACAGATCATTATTTCCAATTTTGTGTACCAGGTTTCTCAGCTCTTCTCCAAACTCACAACTGATGCCAGTAACATCCACCAAAAAATAATATATATTTCTCTCTTTTTCTATAACAATAATTTCTCATAAAAAGGTCCAAAATATGAGAAAACATACAGCTGTCAAATAATTGGATTTGTCTTTAAAGTTTAAACTAAGCCTGAAGAAATGAACAAGATTATCCATCATAAGCATTGTTATAGAAATAAATTAAGCCAAAAACATATTAAGCCTGCAAGAAACTGTTATTAGGCTTCTCAATATCTTTTGTGAGTAATGTTCTGCAGTTTTAGCATGTTGAGAATATGTATTGTTAAAGACTGCTAAGTCCTCTACAGAATAATCTTTCATTACCTCCACTGAAGAACACTTTTTTTTCTGGACAATATCAAATGTTCACTCTTTTCCAATTATTAAAGATAAATATTAGTGATAAGACTTGGACTGGCAAAAATAATTGCAATAAAAAAGGCAGTCAGGAGGCATTTTCATCCTTTCTAAAGGATTCTGATTAGCGCTGTTCCATGTGCAAGCCCATTGTCATTATTGTACTTTTATTATCTTTGCTTTCAATTTACAACTCTAGGAAGGTGATCTTTGCTTTCTTTGGGCTTGTAATTATCATTACACTTTTCTCTGCTTCCTTCATCACCACACAGTGTCCTTACCACTCCCCTTGAATTTTTTTCAGTATGTAATTGTATCGTGGTACCAGCAATCTTCTTATTTTTTCAGTTACTATATTCCATTATAAAATAAATTTTGTGCTAACGTTTCAGCATTCATAAAATCTGCTAGTCAACAAAGCAAAAGATTGAAGGCTTGTCCATACACCAAAAATAGGTATGGAGATTTTTCAAAAACTCTCAGCCTGTTCATGAATACCACAATAACTGTGAGTTAGATCCAATACAAATACTTAAAAATCAGGCACAGCAATCGTCATGCACATTTCCAGAGTGGAATTTGAGAGAGGCTTCCTGTAAATATGTGCAAAAAGTCAAACTGTTCATCTTCTGGAGAGAGCAGCAGTGTACTGCACAGTCTCACTGGGTCATTTTTTTTGTTTAGGATGTTCAAATGCCACAAGCATAAGAAGAGCCACCTAAAGAAAGATCGTTCACAAAGCTATAGATAAGAATGCTGTGCAGGGTGGAAGGGACTTTGATACAGAAATGGTCCTTTATATGAAAACAGGGGATACTCTATAACCTAAAAATGTGGTTCTGATTTTGTGGATCTAACTACTAAAATTTTGATACCCAAAAAGTCTCCAAATTAAATTCTATAGCTGGTCTTCCTTTGGGTCCAGCCCTAACAGCAGTCAGATGGGAAAAAACACAGATGTAACATCTTGTTTTGTTTTAGAAAGCTTTTCTTTTGGAACTCTTATTTCTGGACCATAAACATGACAGCACACGTGAGGAAAAGCTACTCAAAGGCATGTGCACCTTGTGCTCAGAGGAACAGGTTGTGATGTCTGTGCGAGTGCTACCTGCATGAGCTCATCTGAGACCTCGCCTCACCTCCCAGGGCTTTGCCTTCTGCGCTCATGAGCTTTAGCCCTGGGAGCGAATTCCACTGCGCCTAAGCAGAAAAGCTGTTGACTCTAGACTTTATCACCGAGCTCTCAGAATACTTCTATGTAGGCTTAGACTCAGGCAATTCAGCTCCTTGGTGTTTACACAATTTTAAGAGAAGTCTGCAAAGAGAGACAGTAACAGCTCTGAGGAACTCACAGCTGCCTGTCACTGAGCAGACACGTGCAATACTCTGCACTAGCCTTCCTAAGGGACTGGTGGCTTCAGGCCACATATGTTGCATTTCT